>NW_027099866.1:0-137711 GCF_031753505.1 Anomalospiza imberbis
GAAGTGCTCTCTGCCCTCTCCTGCCCAGCTCTAGGTACTAGCGGGCACTTTCCAGCCTGGCCGAGGCAAACAACCTCCAGAGATGTCACAGAGCCTAAGTGGAGCACAGATGCTCAAAAGCAGCAAAGCTGAAGAGCCTGGCTCAGCTTCACTAGTGTGCAATTGACTGACTGTGAAAAACAAAGCAGCAGAGCACCGGGCTTCTGGGCGCTGTGAAGGCAATTGCCAAAACCAGGCAGCTGCTCCTTCCCAAGCACAGGCAGCTGCCTATGTTCTTGCTTGTCGACAAACTCACCGCTGCCCTTCTTTTCAGCAGCTGCCACCGTCTTCGGTGCATCTCGGAGCCTCTGGCGACGAGCAAGACTTGCCAAGGTGGGACGCATCAGGACCAAGTCAAAACCCAGGCAAGTTGTCCTGGAACGCTTTCCATTCGCTTGCCGAGAGTGAATTCAACAGGCAGGAGAGCGGCAGCCACCGTCCTCCAGCAGTCTGAAGGCTTCGCACACAAGCCCGCTTCTTTGCGGCTTCGTTCTTCGCCTCTTCCAAGCAACCGCGATCTCTGCTTCTCGGAGGCGAAGAAGCGGCTAATTCGCGCACAGCTCAGTAGAGCGGCAGCAAAGCGCTCCGGAGCGCCGCTTCAAGCCGAAAGACGCCGGGAAACGGCACTTTCTTCCGGATAGCTCCGGAGCCGCGCTTCTGCTTCTCTAGTCATCTCTAGCTTAGCGAAAAGCTTTCCCACTCCATTTGGCAAGGGGAGAGCGTACCTGCACTGCACACTAACCGCGGTTTGCAAAGAAAGAGGATTTGCTGCACATTCCAAGGACACGGCTCTTTCCGAGGCAATCTGCAACTGCTGTCAGATGGAAGTGCTCTCTGCCCTCTCCTGCCCAGCTCTAGGTACTAGCGGGCACTTTCCAGCCTGGCCGAGGCAAACAACCTCCAGAGATGTCACAGAGCCTAAGTGGAGCACAGATGCTCAAAAGCAGCAAAGCTGAAGAGCCTGGCTCAGCTTCACTAGTGTGCAATTGACTGACTGTGAAAAACAAAGCAGCAGAGCACCGGGCTTCTGGGGCGCTGTGAAGGCAATTGCCAAAACCAGGCAGCTGCTCCTTCCCAAGCACAGGCAGCTGCCTATGTTCTTGCTTGTCGACAAACTCACCGCTGCCCTTCTTTTCAGCAGCTGCCACCGTCTTCTGTGCATCTCGGAGCCTCTGGCGACGAGCAAGACTTGCCAAGGTGGGACACATCAGGACCAAGTAAAAACCCAGGCAAGTTGTCCTGGAACGCTTTCCATTCGCTTGCCGAGAGTGAATTCAAGAGGCAGGAGAGCGGCAGCCACTGTCCTCTGGCAGTCGGAAGGCTTCACACACAAGCCCGCTTCTTTGCGGCTTCGTTCTTCGCCTCTTCTAAGCAACCGCGATCTCTGCTTCTCGGAGGCGAAGAAGCGGCTAATTCGCGCACAGCTCAGTAGAGCGGCAGCAAAGCGCTCCGGAGCGCCGCTTCAAGCCGAAAGACGCCGGGAAACGGCACTTTCCTCCGGATAGCTCCGGAGCCGCGCTTCTGCTTCTCTAGTCATCTCTAGCTTAGCGAAAAGCTTTCCCACTCCATTTGGCAAGGGGAGAGCGTACCTGCACTGCACACTAACCGCGGTTTGCAAAGAAAGAGGATTTGCTGCACATTCCAAGGACACGGCTCTTTCCGAGGCAATCTGCAACCTGCTGTCAGATGGAAGTGCTCTCTGCCCTCTCCTGCCCAGCTCTAGGTACTAGCGGGCACTTGCCAGCCTGGCCGAGGCAAACAACCTCCAGAGATGTCACAGAGCATAAGTGGAGCACAGATGCTCAAAAGCAGCAAAGCTGAAGAGCCTGGCTCAGCTTCACTAGTGTGCAATTGACTGACTGCGAAAAACAAAGCAGCAGAGCACCGGGCTTCTGGGCGCTGTGAAGGCAATTGCCAAAACCAGGCAGCTGCTCCTTCCCAAGCACAGGCAGCTGCCTATGTTCTTGCTTGTCGACAAACTCACCGCTGCCCTTCTTTTCAGCAGCTGCCACCGTCTTCGGTGCATCTCGGAGCCTCTGGCGACGAGCAAGACTTGCCAAGGTGGGAGGCATCAGGACCAAGTCAAAACCCAGGCAAGTTGTCCTGGAACGCTTTCCATTCGCTTGCCGAGAGTGAATTCAAGAGGCAGGAGAGCGGCAGCCACCGTCCTCTGGCAGTCGGAAGGCTTCGCACACAAGCCCGCTTCTTTGCGGCTTCGTTCTTCGCCTCTTCCAAGCAACCGCGATCTCTGCTTCTCGGAGGCGAAGAAGCGGCTAATTCGCGCACAGCTCAGTAAAGCGGCAGCAAAGCGCTCCGGAGCGCCGCTTCAAGCCGAAAGACGCCGGGAAACGGCACTTTCCTCCGGATAGCTCCGGAGCCGCGCTTCTGCTTCTCTAGTCATCTCTAGCTTAGCGAAAATCTTTCCCACTCCATTTGGCAAGGGGAGAGTGTACCTGCACTGCACACTAACCGCGGTTTGCAAAGAAAGAGGATTTGCAGCACATTCCAAGGACACGGCTCTTTCCGAGGCAATCTGCAACCTGCTGTCAGATGGAAGTGCTCTCTGCCCTCTCCTGCCCAGCTCTAGGTACTAGCGGGCACTTGCCAGCCTGGCCGAGGCAAACAACCTCCAGAGATGTCACAGAGCATAAGTGGAGCACAGATGCTCAAAAGCAGCAAAGCTGAAGAGCCTGGCTCAGCTTCACTAGTGTGCAATTGACTGACTGCGAAAAACAAAGCAGCAGAGCACCGGGCTTCTGGGCGCTGTGAAGGCAATTGCCAAAACCAGGCAGCTGCTCCTTCCCAAGCACAGGCAGCTGCCTATGTTCTTGCTTGTCGACAAACTCACCGCTGCCCTTCTTTTCAGCAGCTGCCACCGTCTTCGGTGCATCTCGGAGCCTCTGGCGACGAGCAAGACTTGCCAAGGTGGGACGCATCAGGACCAAGTCAAAACCCAGGCAAGTTGTCCTGGAACGCTTTCCATTCGCTTGCCGAGAGTGAATTCAAGAGGCAGGAGAGCGGCAGCCACTGTCCCCCGGCAGTCTGAAGGCTTCGCACACAAGCCCGCTTCTTTGCGGCTTCGTTCTTCGCCTCTTCCAAGCAACCGCGATCTCTGCTTCTCGGAGGCGCAGAAGCGGCTAATTCGCGCACAGCTCAGCAGAGCGCCAGCGGAGCGCTCCGGAGCGCCGCTTCAAGCCGAAAGACTCCGGGAAACGGCACTTTCCTCCGGATAGCTCCGGAGCCGCGCTTCTGCTTCTCTAGTCATCTCTAGCTTAGCGAAAAGCTTTCCCACTCCATTTGGCAAGGGGGAGAGCGTACCTGCACTGCACACTAAGTGCGGTTGGCAAAGAAAGAGGATTTGCTGCACATTCCAAGGACACGGCTCTTTCCGAGGCAATCTGCAACCTGCTGTCAGATGGAAGTGCTCTCTGCCCTCTCCTGCCCAGCTCTAGGTACTAGCGGGCACTTGCCAGCCTGGCCGAGGCAAACAACCTCCAGAGATGTCACAGAGCCTAAGTGGAGCACAGATGCTCAAAAGCAGCAAAGCTGAAGAGCCTGGCTCAGCTTCACTAGTGTGCAATTGACTGACTGCGAAAAACAAAGCAGCAGAGCACCGGGCTTCTGGGCGCTGTGAAGGCAATTGCCAAAACCAGGCAGCTGCTCCTTCCCAAGCACAGGCAGCTGCCTATGTTCTTGCTTGTCGACAAACTCACCGCTGCCCTTCTTTTCAGCAGCTGCCACCGTCTTCGGTGCATCTCGGAGCCTCTGGCGACGAGCAAGACTTGCCAAGGTTGGAGGAATCAGGACCAAGTAAAAACCCAGGCAAGTTGTCCTGGAACGCTTTCCATTCGCTTGCCGAGAGTGAATTCAACAGGCAGGAGAGCGGCAGCCACCGTCCTCCAGCAGTCTGAAGGCTTCGCACACAAGCCCGCTTCTTTGCGGCTTCGTTCTTCGCCTCTTCCAAGCAACCGCGATCTCTGCTTCTCGGAGGCGAAGAAGCGGCTAATTCGCGCACAGCTCAGTAAAGCGGCAGCAAAGCGCTCCGGAGCGCCGCTTCAAGCCGAAAGACCCCGGGAAACGGCACTTTCCTCCGGATAGCTCCGGAGCCGCACTTCTGCTTCTCTAGTCATCTCTAGCTTAGCGAAAAGCTTTCCCACTCCATTTGGCAAGGGGAGAGCGTACCTGCACTGCACACTAACCGCGGTTTGCAAAGAAAGAGGATTTGCTGCACATTCCAAGGACACGGCTCTCTCCGAGGCAATCTGCAACCTGCTGTCAGATGGAAGTGCTCTCTGCCCTCTCCTGCCCAGCTCTAGGTACTAGCGGGCACTTTCCAGCCTGGGCGAGCAAACAACCTCCAGAGATGTCACAGAGCCTAAGTGGAGCACAGATGCTCAAAAGCAGCAAAGCTGAAGAGCCTGGCTCAGCTTCACTAGTGTGCAATTGACTGACTGTGAAAAACAAAGCAGCAGAGCACCGGGCTTCTGGGCGCTGTGAAGGCAATTGCCAAAACCAGGCAGCTGTTCCTTCCCAAGCACAGGCAGCTGCCTATGTTCTTGCTTGTCGACAAACTCACCGCTGCCCTTCTTTTCAGCAGCTGCCACCGTCTTCGGTGCATCTCGGAGCCTCTGGCGACGAGCAAGACTTGCCAAGGTGGGACGCATCAGGACCAAGTCAAAACCCAGGCAAGTTGTCCTGGAATGCTTTCCATTCGCTTGCCGAGAGTGAATTCAACAGGCAGGAGAGCGGCAGCCACCGTCCTCCAGCAGTCTGAAGGCTTCGCACACAAGCCCGCTTCTTTGCGGCTTCGTTCTTCGCCTCTTCCAAGCAACCGCGATCTCTGCTTCTCGGAGGCGAAGAAGCGGCTAATTCGCGCACAGCTCAGTAGAGCGGCAGCAAAGCGCTCCGGAGCGCCGCTTCAAGCCGAAAGACGCCGGGAAACGGCACTTTCTTCCGGATAGCTCCGGAGCCGCGCTTCTGCTTCTCTAGTCATCTCTAGCTTAGCGAAAAGCTTTCCCACTCCATTTGGCAAGGGGAGAGCGTACCTGCACTGCACACTAACCGCGGTTTGCAAAGAAAGAGGATTTGCTGCACATTCCAAGGACACGGCTCTTTCCGAGGCAATCTGCAACCTGCTGTCAGATGGAAGTGCTCTCTGCCCTCTCCTGCCCAGCTCTAGGTACTAGCGGGCACTTTCCAGCCTGGCCGAGGCAAACAACCTCCAGAGATGTCACAGAGCATAAGTGGAGCACAGATGCTCAAAAGCAGCAAAGCTGAAGAGCCTGGCTCAGCTTCACTAGTGTGCAATTGACTGACTGCGAAAAACAAAGCAGCAGAGCACCGGGCTTCTGGGCGCTGTGAAGGCAATTGCCAAAACCAGGCAGCTGCTCCTTCCCAAGCACAGGCAGCTGCCTATGTTCTTGCTTGTCGACAAACTCACCGCTGCCCTTCTTTTCAGCAGCTGCCACCGTCTTCGGTGCATCTCGGAGCCTCTGGCGACGAGCAAGACTTGCCAAGGTGGGAGGCATCAGGACCAAGTCAAAACCCAGGCAAGTTGTCCTGGAACGCTTTCCATTCGCTTGCGAGAGTGAATTCAACAGGCAGGAGAGCGGCAGCCACTGTCCCCCCGGCAGTCTGAAGGCTTCACACACAAGCCCGCTTCTTTGCGGCTTCGTTCTTCGCCTCTTCCAAGCAACCGCGATCTCTGCTTCTCGGAGGCGAAGAAGCGGCTAATTCGCGCACAGCTCAGTAAAGCGGCAGCAAAGCGCTCCGGAGCGCCGCTTCAAGCCGAAAGACGCCGGGAAACGGCACTTTCCTCCGGATAGCTCCGGAGCCGCGCTTCTGCTTCTCTAGTCATCTCTAGCTTAGCGAAAAGCTTTCCCACTCCATTTGGCAAGGGGAGAGCGTACCTGCACTGCACACTAACCGCGGTTTGCAAAGAAAGAGGATTTGCTGCACATTCCAAGGACACGGCTCTTTCCGAGGCAATCTGCAACCTGCTGTCAGATGGAAGTGCTCTCTGCCCTCTCCTGCCCAGCTCTAGGTACTAGCGGGCACTTGCCAGCCTGGCCGAGGCAAACAACCTCCAGAGATGTCACAGAGCATAAGTGGAGCACAGATGCTCAAAAGCAGCAAAGCTGAAGAGCCTGGCTCAGCTTCACTAGTGTGCAATTGACTGACTGTGAAAAACAAAGCAGCAGAGCACCGGGCTTCTGGGCGCTGTGAAGGCAATTGCCAAAAGCAGGCAGCTGCTCCTTCCCAAGCACAGGCAGCTGCCTATGTTCTTGCTTGTCGACAAACTCACCGCTGCCCTTCTTTTCAGCAGCTGCCACCGTCTTCGGTGCATCTCGGAGCCTCTGGCGACGAGCAAGACTTGCCAAGGTGGGACACATCAGGACCAAGTAAAAACCCAGGCAAGTTGTCCTGGAACGCTTTCCATTCGCTTGCCGAGAGTGAATTCAAGAGGCAGGAGAGCGGCAGCCACTGTCCTCCGGCAGTCTGAAGGCTTCACACACAAGCCCGCTTCTTTGCGGCTTCGTTCTTCGCCTCTTCCAAGCAACCGCGATCTCTGCTTCTCGGAGGCGAAGAAGCGGCTAATTCGCGCACAGCTCAGTAGAGCGGCAGCGCAGCGCTCCGGAGCGCCGCTTCAAGCCGAAAGACGCCGGGAAACGGCACTTTCCTCCGGATAGCTCCGGAGCCGCGCTTCTGCTTCTCTAGTCATCTCTAGCTTAGCGAAAAGCTTTCCCACTCCATTTGGCAAGGGGAGAGCGTACCTGCACTGCACACTAACCGCGGATTGCAAAGAAAGAGGATTTGCTGCACATTCCAAGGACACGGCTCTTTCCGAGGCAATCTGCAACCTGCTGTCAGATGGAAGTGCTCTCTGCCCTCTCCTGCCCAGCTCTAGGTACTAGCGGGCACTTGCCAGCCTGGCCGAGGCAAACAACCTCGAGAGATGTCACAGAGCATAAGTGGAGCACAGATGCTCAAAAGCAGCAAAGCTGAAGAGCCTGGCTCAGCTTCACTAGTGTGCAATTGACTGACTGTGAAAAAAAAAGCAGCAGAGCACCGGGCTTCTGGGCGCTGTGAAGGCAATTGCCAAAACCAGGCAGCTGTTCCTTCCCAAGCACAGGCAGCTGCCTATGTTCTTGCTTGTCGACAAACTCACCGCTGCCCTTCTTTTCAGCAGCTGCCACCGTCTTCTGTGCATCTCGGAGCCTCTGGCGACGAGCAAGACTTGCCAAGGTGGGACACATCAGGACCAAGTAAAAACCCAGGCAAGTTGTCCAGGAACGCTTTCCATTCGCTTGCCGAGAGTGAATTCAAGAGGCAGGAGAGCGGCAGCCACTGTCCTCTGGCAGTCGGAAGGCTTCACACACAAGCCCGCTTCTTTGCGGCTTCGTTCTTCGCCTCTTCTAAGCAACCGCGATCTCTGCTTCTCGGAGGCGAAGAAGCGGCTAATTCGCGCAAAGCTCAGTAAAGCGGCAGCGGAGCGCTCCGGAGCGCCGCTTCAAGCCGAAAGACGCCGGGAAGCGGCACTTTCTTCCGGATAGCTCCGGAGCCGCGCTTCTGCTTCTCTAGTCATCTCTAGCTTAGCGAAAAGCTTTCCCACTCCATTTGGCAAGGGGAGAGCGTACCTGCACTGCACACTAACCGCGGTTTGCAAAGAAAGAGGATTTGCTGCACATTCCAAGGACACGGCTCTTTCCGAGGCAATCTGCAACCTGCTGTCAGATGGAAGTGCTCTCTGCCCTCTCCTGCCCAGCTCTAGGTACTAGCGGGCACTTTCCAGCCTGGCCGAGGCAAACAACCTCCAGAGATGTCACAGAGCCTAAGTGGAGCACAGATGCTCAAAAGCAGCAAAGCTGAAGAGCCTGGCTCAGCTTCACTAGTGTGCAATTGACTGACTGTGAAAAACAAAGCAGCAGAGCACCGGGCTTCTGGGCGCTGTGAAGGCAATTGCCAAAACCAGGCAGCTGCTCCTTCCCAAGCACAGGCAGCTGCCTATGTTCTTGCTTGTCGACAAACTCACCGCTGCCCTTCTTTTCAGCAGCTGCCACCGTCTTCGGTGCATCTCGGAGCCTCTGGCGACGAGCAAGACTTGCCAAGGTGGGACGCATCAGGACCAAGTCAAAACCCAGGCAAGTTGTCCTGGAACGCTTTCCATTCGCTTGCCGAGAGTGAATTCAACAGGCAGGAGAGCGGCAGCCACCGTCCTCCAGCAGTCTGAAGGCTTCGCACACAAGCCCGCTTCTTTGCGGCTTCGTTCTTCGCCTCTTCCAAGCAACCGCGATCTCTGCTTCTCGGAGGCGAAGAAGCGGCTAATTCGCGCACAGCTCAGTAGAGCGGCAGCAAAGCGCTCCGGAGCGCCGCTTCAAGCCGAAAGACGCCGGGAAACGGCACTTTCTTCCGGATAGCTCCGGAGCCGCGCTTCTGCTTCTCTAGTCATCTCTAGCTTAGCGAAAAGCTTTCCCACTCCATTTGGCAAGGGGAGAGCGTACCTGCACTGCACACTAACCGCGGTTTGCAAAGAAAGAGGATTTGCTGCACATTCCAAGGACACGGCTCTTTCCGAGGCAATCTGCAACCTGCTGTCAGATGGAAGTGCTCTCTGCCCTCTCCTGCCCAGCTCTAGGTACTAGCGGGCACTTTCCAGCCTGGCCGAGGCAAACAACCTCCAGAGATGTCACAGAGCCTAAGTGGAGCACAGATGCTCAAAAGCAGCAAAGCTGAAGAGCCTGGCTCAGCTTCACTAGTGTGCAATTGACTGACTGTGAAAAACAAAGCAGCAGAGCACCGGGCTTCTGGGCGCTGTGAAGGCAATTGCCAAAACCAGGCAGCTGCTCCTTCCCAAGCACAGGCAGCTGCCTATGTTCTTGCTTGTCGACAAACTCACCGCTGCCCTTCTTTTCAGCAGCTGCCACCGTCTTCTGTGCATCTCGGAGCCTCTGGCGACGAGCAAGACTTGCCAAGGTGGGACACATCAGGACCAAGTAAAAACCCAGGCAAGTTGTCCTGGAACGCTTTCCATTCGCTTGCCGAGAGTGAATTCAAGAGGCAGGAGAGCGGCAGCCACTGTCCTCTGGCAGTCGGAAGGCTTCACACACAAGCCCGCTTCTTTGCGGCTTCGTTCTTCGCCTCTTCTAAGCAACCGCGATCTCTGCTTCTCGGAGGCGAAGAAGCGGCTAATTCGCGCACAGCTCAGTAGAGCGGCAGCAAAGCGCTCCGGAGCGCCGCTTCAAGCCGAAAGACGCCGGGAAACGGCACTTTCCTCCGATAGCTCCGGAGCCGCGCTTCTGCTTCTCTAGTCATCTCTAGCTTAGCGAAAAGCTTTCCCACTCCATTTGGCAAGGGGAGAGCGTACCTGCACTGCACACTAACCGCGGTTTGCAAAGAAAGAGGATTTGCTGCACATTCCAAGGACACGGCTCTTTCCGAGGCAATCTGCAACCTGCTGTCAGATGGAAGTGCTCTCTGCCCTCTCCTGCCCAGCTCTAGGTACTAGCGGGCACTTGCCAGCCTGCCGAGGCAAACAACCTCCAGAGATGTCACAGAGCATAAGTGGAGCACAGATGCTCAAAAGCAGCAAAGCTGAAGAGCCTGGCTCAGCTTCACTAGTGTGCAATTGACTGACTGCGAAAAACAAAGCAGCAGAGCACCGGGCTTCTGGGCGCTGTGAAGGCAATTGCCAAAACCAGGCAGCTGCTCCTTCCCAAGCACAGGCAGCTGCCTATGTTCTTGCTTGTCGACAAACTCACCGCTGCCCTTCTTTTCAGCAGCTGCCACCGTCTTCGGTGCATCTCGGAGCCTCTGGCGACGAGCAAGACTTGCCAAGGTGGGAGGCATCAGGACCAAGTCAAAACCCAGGCAAGTTGTCCTGGAACGCTTTCCATTCGCTTGCCGAGAGTGAATTCAAGAGGCAGGAGAGCGGCAGCCACCGTCCTCTGGCAGTCGGAAGGCTTCGCACACAAGCCCGCTTCTTTGCGGCTTCGTTCTTTGCCTCTTCCAAGCAACCGCGATCTCTGCTTCTCGGAGGCGAAGAAGCGGCTAATTCGCGCACAGCTCAGTAGAGCGGCAGCGCAGCGCTCCGGAGCGCCGCTTCAAGCCGAAAGACGCCGGGAAGCGGCACTTTCCTCCGGATAGCTCCGGAGCCGCGCTTCTGCTTCTCTAGTCATCTCTAGCTTAACGAAAAGCTTTCCCACTCCATTTGGCAAGGGGAGAGCGTACCTGCACTGCACACTAACCGCGGATTGCAAAGAAAGAGGATTTGCTGCACATTCCAAGGACACGGCTCTTTCCGAGGCAATCTGCAACCTGCTGTCAGATGGAAGTGCTCTCTGCCCTCTCCTGCCCAGCTCTAGGTACTAGCGGGCACTTGCCAGCCTGGCCGAGGCAAACAACCTCCAGAGATGTCACAGAGCATAAGTGGAGCACAGATGCTCAAAAGCAGCAAAGCTGAAGAGCCTGGCTCAGCTTCACTAGTGTGCAATTGACTGACTGTGAAAAACAAAGCAGCAGAGCACCGGGCTTCTGGGCGCTGTGAAGGCAATTGCCAAAACCAGGCAGCTGCTCCTTCCCAAGCACAGGCAGCTGCCTATGTTCTTGCTTGTCGACAAACTCACCGCTGCCCTTCTTTTCAGCAGCTGCCACCGTCTTCTGTGCATCTCGGAGCCTCTGGCGACGAGCAAGACTTGCCAAGGTGGGACACATCAGGACCAAGTAAAAACCCAGGCAAGTTGTCCTGGAACGCTTTCCATTCGCTTGCCGAGAGTGAATTCAAGAGGCAGGAGAGCGGCAGCCACTGTCCTCTGGCAGTCGGAAGGCTTCACACACAAGCCCGCTTCTTTGCGGCTTCGTTCTTCGCCTCTTCTAAGCAACCGCGATCTCTGCTTCTCGGAGGCGAAGAAGCGGCTAATTCGCGCACAGCTCAGTAGAGCGGCAGCAAAGCGCTCCGGAGCGCCGCTTCAAGCCGAAAGACGCCGGGAAACGGCACTTTCCTCCGGATAGCTCCGGAGCCGCGCTTCTGCTTCTCTAGTCATCTCTAGCTTAGCAAAAAGCTTTCCCACTCCATTTGGCAAGGGGAGAGCGTACCTGCACTGCACACTAACCGCGGTTTGCAAAGAAAGAGGATTTGCTGCACATTCCAAGGACACGGCTCTTTCCGAGGCAATCTGCAACCTGCTGTCAGATGGAAGTGCTCTCTGCCCTCTCCTGCCCAGCTCTAGGTACTAGCGGGCACTTGCCAGCCTGGCCGAGGCAAACAACCTCCAGAGATGTCACAGAGCATAAGTGGAGCACAGATGCTCAAAAGCAGCAAAGCTGAAGAGCCTGGCTCAGCTTCACTAGTGTGCAATTGACTGACTGTGAAAAACAAAGCAGCAGAGCACCGGGCTTCTGGGCGCTGTGAAGGCAATTGCCAAAACCAGGCAGCTGCTCCTTCCCAAGCACAGGCAGCTGCCTATGTTCTTGCTTGTCGACAAACTCACCGCTGCCCTTCTTTTCAGCAGCTGCCACCGTCTTCGGTGCATCTCGGAGCCTCTGGCGACGAGCAAGACTTGCCAAGGTGGGACGCATCAGGACCAAGTCAAAACCCAGGCAAGTTGTCCTGGAACGCTTTCCATTCGCTTGCCGAGAGTGAATTCAACAGGCAGGAGAGCGGCAGCCACCGTCCTCCAGCAGTCTGAAGGCTTCGCACACAAGCCCGCTTCTTTGCGGCTTCGTTCTTCGCCTCTTCCAAGCAACCGCGATCTCTGCTTCTCGGAGGCGAAGAAGCGGCTAATTCGCGCACAGCTCAGTAGAGCGGCAGCAAAGCGCTCCGGAGCGCCGCTTCAAGCCGAAAGACGCCGGGAAACGGCACTTTCTTCCGGATAGCTCCGGAGCCGCGCTTCTGCTTCTCTAGTCATCTCTAGCTTAGCGAAAAGCTTTCCCACTCCATTTGGCAAGGGGAGAGCGTACCTGCACTGCACACTAACCGCGGTTTGCAAAGAAAGAGGATTTGCTGCACATTCCAAGGACACGGCTCTTTCCGAGGCAATCTGCAACCTGCTGTCAGATGGAAGTGCTCTCTGCCCTCTCCTGCCCAGCTCTAGGTACTAGCGGGCACTTGCCAGCCTGGCCGAGGCAAACAACCTCCAGAGATGTCACAGAGCCTAAGTGGAGCACAGATGCTCAAAAGCAGCAAAGCTGAAGAGCCTGGCTCAGCTTCACTAGTGTGCAATTGACTGACTGAAAAACAAAGCAGCAGAGCACCGGGCTTCTGGGCGCTGTGAAGGCAATTGCCAAAACCAGGCAGCTGTTCCTTCCCAAGCACAGGCAGCTGCCTATGTTCTTGCTTGTCGACAAACTCACCGCTGCCCTTCTTTTCAGCAGCTGCCACCGTCTTCGGTGCATCTCGGAGCCTCTGGCGACGAGCAAGACTTGCCAAGGTGGGACGCATCAGGACCAAGTCAAAACCCAGGCAAGTTGTCCTGGAACGCTTTCCATTCGCTTGCCGAGAGTGAATTCAACAGGCAGGAGAGCGGCAGCCACCGTCCTCCAGCAGTCTGAAGGCTTCGCACACAAGCCCGCTTCTTTGCGGCTTCGTTCTTCGCCTCTTCCAAGCAACCGCGATCTCTGCTTCTCGGAGGCGAAGAAGCGGCTAATTCGCGCACAGCTCAGTAGAGCGGCAGCAAAGCGCTCCGGAGCGCCGCTTCAAGCCGAAAGACGCCGGGAAGCGGCACTTTCTTCCGGATAGCTCCGGAGCCGCGCTTCTGCTTCTCTAGTCATCTCTAGCTTAGCGAAAAGCTTTCCCACTCCATTTGGCAAGGGGAGAGCGTACCTGCACTGCACACTAACCGCGGTTTGCAAAGAAAGAGGATTTGCTGCACATTCCAAGGACACGGCTCTTTCCGAGGCAATCTGCAACCTGCTGTCAGATGGAAGTGCTCTCTGCCCTCTCCTGCCCAGCTCTAGGTACTAGCGGGCACTTGCCAGCCTGGGCGAGGCAAACAACCTCCAGAGATGTCACAGAGCCTAAGTGGAGCACAGATGCTCAAAAGCAGCAAAGCTGAAGAGCCTGGCTCAGCTTCACTAGTGTGCAATTGACTGACTGCGAAAAACAAAGCAGCAGAGCACCGGGCTTCTGGGCGCTGTGAAGGCAATTGCCAAAACCAGGCAGCTGCTCCTTCCCAAGCACAGGCAGCTGCCTATGTTCTTGCTTGTCGACAAACTCACCGCCGCCCTTCTTTTCAGCAGCTGCCACCGTCTTCGGTGCATCTCGGAGCCTCTGGCGACGAGCAAGACTTGCCAAGGTGGGAGGCATCAGGACCAAGTCAAAACCCAGGCAAGTTGTCCTGGAACGCTTTCCATTCGCTTGCCGAGAGTGAATTCAACAGGCAGGAGAGCGGCAGCCACTGTCCCCCGGCAGTCGGAAGGCTTCACACACAAGCCCGCTTCTTTGCGGCTTCGTTCTTCGCCTCTTCCAAGCAACCGCGATCTCTGCTTCTCGGAGGCGAAGAAGCGGCTAATTCGCGCACAGCTCAGTAAAGCGGCAGCAAAGCGCTCCGGAGCGCCGCTTCAAGCCGAAAGACGCCGGGAAGCGGCACTTTCCTCCGGATAGCTCCGGAGCCGCGCTTCTGCTTCTCTAGTCATCTCTAGCTTAGCGAAAAGCTTTCCCACTCCATTTGGCAAGGGGAGAGCGTACCTGCACTGCACACTAACCGCGGTTTGCAAAGAAAGAGGATTTGCTGCACATTCCAAGGACACGGCTCTTTCCGAGGCAATCTGCAACCTGCTGTCAGATGGAAGTGCTCTCTGCCCTCTCCTGCCCAGCTCTAGGTACTAGCGGGCACTTGCCAGCCTGGCCGAGGCAAACAACCTCCAGAGATGTCACAGAGCATAAGTGGAGCACAGATGCTCAAAAGCAGCAAAGCTGAAGAGCCTGGCTCAGCTTCACTAGTGTGCAATTGACTGACTGTGAAAAACAAAGCAGCAGAGCACCGGGCTTCTGGGCGCTGTGAAGGCAATTGCCAAAACCAGGCAGCTGCTCCTTCCCAAGCACAGGCAGCTGCCTATGTTCTTGCTTGTCGACAAACTCACCGCTGCCCTTCTTTTCAGCAGCTGCCACCGTCTTCGGTGCATCTCGGAGCCTCTGGCGACGAGCAAGACTTGCCAAGGTGGGACGCATCAGGACCAAGTCAAAACCCAGGCAAGTTGTCCTGGAACGCTTTCCATTCGCTTGCCGAGAGTGAATTCAACAGGCAGGAGAGCGGCAGCCACCGTCCTCCAGCAGTCTGAAGGCTTCGCACACAAGCCCGCTTCTTTGCGGCTTCGTTCTTCGCCTCTTCCAAGCAACCGCGATCTCTGCTTCTCGGAGGCGAAGAAGCGGCTAATTCGCGCACAGCTCAGTAGAGCGGCAGCAAAGCGCTCCGGAGCGCCGCTTCAAGCCGAAAGACGCCGGGAAACGGCACTTTCTTCCGGATAGCTCCGGAGCCGCGCTTCTGCTTCTCTAGTCATCTCTAGCTTAGCGAAAAGCTTTCCCACTCCATTTGGCAAGGGGAGAGCGTACCTGCACTGCACACTAACCGCGGTTTGCAAAGAAAGAGGATTTGCTGCACATTCCAAGGACACGGCTCTTTCCGAGGCAATCTGCAAGCTGCTGTCAGATGGAAGTGCTCTCTGCCCTCTCCTGCCCAGCTCTAGGTACTAGCGGGCACTTTCCAGCCTGGCCGAGGCAAACAACCTCCAGAGATGTCACAGAGCCTAAGTGGAGCACAGATGCTCAAAAGCAGCAAAGCTGAAGAGCCTGGCTCAGCTTCACTAGTGTGCAATTGACTGACTGCGAAAAACAAAGCAGCAGAGCACCGGGCTTCTGGGCGCTGTGAAGGCAATTGCCAAAACCAGGCAGCTGCTCCTTCCCAAGCACAGGCAGCTGCCTATGTTCTTGCTTGTCGACAAACTCACCGCTGCCCTTCTTTTCAGCAGCTGCCACCGTCTTCGGTGCATCTCGGAGCCTCTGGCGACGAGCAAGACTTGCCAAGGTGGGAGGCATCAGGACCAAGTCAAAACCCAGGCAAGTTTTTCTGGAACGCTTTCCATTCGCTTGCCGAGAGTGAATTCAAGAGGCAGGAGAGCGGCAGCCACCGTCCTCTGGCAGTCGGAAGGCTTGGCACACAAGCCCGCTTCTTTGCGGCTTCGTTCTTCGCCTCTTCCAAGCAACCGCGATCTCTGCTTCTCGGAGGCGAAGAAGCGGCTAATTCGCGCACAGCTCAGTAGAGCAGCAGCAAAGCGCTCCGGAGCGCCGCTTCAAGCCGAAAGACGCCGGGAAGCGGCACTTTCCTCCGGATAGCTCCGGAGCCGCGCTTCTGCTTCTCTAGTCATCTCTAGCTTAACGAAAAGCTTTCCCACTCCATTTGGCAAGGGGAGAGCGTACCTGCACTGCACACTAACCGCGGATTGCAAAGAAAGAGGATTTGCTGCACATTCCAAGGACACGGCTCTTTCCGAGGCAATCTGCAACCTGCTGTCAGATGGAAGTGCTCTCTGCCCTCTCCTGCCCAGCTCTAGGTACTAGCGGGCACTTGCCAGCCTGGCCGAGGCAAACAACCTCCAGAGATGTCACAGAGCATAAGTGGAGCACAGATGCTCAAAAGCAGCAAAGCTGAAGAGCCTGGCTCAGCTTCACTAGTGTGCAATTGACTGACTGTGAAAAACAAAGCAGCAGAGCACCGGGCTTCTGGGCGCTGTGAAGGCAATTGCCAAAACCAGGCAGCTGCTCCTTCCCAAGCACAGGCAGCTGCCTATGTTCTTGCTTGTCGACAAACTCACCGCTGCCCTTCTTTTCAGCAGCTGCCACCGTCTTCTGTGCATCTCGGAGCCTCTGGCGACGAGCAAGACTTGCCAAGGTGGGACACATCAGGACCAAGTAAAAACCCAGGCAAGTTGTCCAGGAACGCTTTCCATTCGCTTGCCGAGAGTGAATTCAAGAGGCAGGAGAGCGGCAGCCACTGTCCTCTGGCAGTCGGAAGGCTTCACACACAAGCCCGCTTCTTTGCGGCTTCGTTCTTCGCCTCTTCTAAGCAACCGCGATCTCTGCTTCTCGGAGGCGAAGAAGCGGCTAATTCGCGCACAGCTCAGTAGAGCGGCAGCAAAGCGCTCCGGAGCGCCGCTTCAAGCCGAAAGACGCCGGGAAACGGCACTTTCCTCCGGATAGCTCCGGAGCCGCGCTTCTGCTTCTCTAGTCATCTCTAGCTTAGCGAAAAGCTTTCCCACTCCATTTGGCAAGGGGAGAGCGTACCTGCACTGCACACTAACCGCGGTTTGCAAAGAAAGAGGATTTGCTGCACATTCCAAGGACACGGCTCTTTCCGAGGCAATCTGCAACCTGCTGTCAGATGGAAGTGCTCTCTGCCCTCTCCTGCCCAGCTCTAGGTACTAGCGGGCACTTTCCAGCCTGGCCGAGGCAAACAACCTCCAGAGATGTCACAGAGCATAAGTGGAGCACAGATGCTCAAAAGCAGCAAAGCTGAAGAGCCTGGCTCAGCTTCACTAGTGTGCAATTGACTGACTGTGAAAAACAAAGCAGCAGAGCACCGGGCTTCTGGGCGCTGTGAAGGCAATTGCCAAAACCAGGCAGCTGCTCCTTCCCAAGCACAGGCAGCTGCCTATGTTCTTGCTTGTCGACAAACTCACCGCTGCCCTTCTTTTCAGCAGCTGCCACCGTCTTCGGTGCATCTCGGAGCCTCTGGCGACGAGCAAGACTTGCCAAGGTGGGAGGCATCAGGACCAAGTCAAAACCCAGGCAAGTTGTCCTGGAACGCTTTCCATTCGCTTGCCGAGAGTGAATTCAACAGGCAGGAGAGCGGCAGCCACCGTCCTCCAGCAGTCTGAAGGCTTCGCACACAAGCCCGCTTCTTTGCGGCTTCGTTCTTCGCCTCTTCCAAGCAACCGCGATCTCTGCTTCTCGGAGGCGAAGAAGCGGCTAATTCGCGCACAGCTCAGTAGAGCGGCAGCAAAGCGCTCCGGAGCGCCGCTTCAAGCCGAAAGACGCCGGGAAACGGCACTTTCTTCCGGATAGCTCCGGAGCCGCGCTTCTGCTTCTCTAGTCATCTCTAGCTTAGCGAAAAGCTTTCCCACTCCATTTGGCAAGGGGAGAGCGTACCTGCACTGCACACTAACCGCGGTTTGCAAAGAAAGAGGATTTGCTGCACATTCCAAGGACACGGCTCTTTCCGAGGCAATCTGCAACCTGCTGTCAGATGGAAGTGCTCTCTGCCCTCTCCTGCCCAGCTCTAGGTACTAGCGGGCACTTTCCAGCCTGGCCGAGGCAAACAACCTCCAGAGATGTCACAGAGCCTAAGTGGAGCACAGATGCTCAAAAGCAGCAAAGCTGAAGAGCCTGGCTCAGCTTCACTAGTGTGCAATTGACTGACTGAAAAACAAAGCAGCAGAGCACCGGGCTTCTGGGCGCTGTGAAGGCAATTGCCAAAACCAGGCAGCTGTTCCTTCCCAAGCACAGGCAGCTGCCTATGTTCTTGCTTGTCGACAAACTCACCGCTGCCCTTCTTTTCAGCAGCTGCCACAGTCTTCGGTGCATCTCGGAGCCTCTGGCGACGAGCAAGACTTGCCAAGGTGGGACGCATCAGGACCAAGTCAAAACCCAGGCAAGTTGCCCTGGAACGCTTTCCATTCGCTTGCCGAGAGTGAATTCAACAGGCAGGAGAGCGGCAGCCACCGTCCTCCAGCAGTCTGAAGGCTTCGCACACAAGCCCGCTTCTTTGCGGCTTCGTTCTTCGCCTCTTCCAAGCAACCGCGATCTCTGCTTCTCGGAGGCGAAGAAGCGGCTAATTCGCGCACAGCTCAGTAGAGCGGCAGCAAAGCGCTCCGGAGCGCCGCTTCAAGCCGAAAGACGCCGGGAAGCGGCACTTTCTTCCGGATAGCTCCGGAGCCGCGCTTCTGCTTCTCTAGTCATCTCTAGCTTAGCGAAAAGCTTTCCCACTCCATTTGGCAAGGGGAGAGCGTACCTGCACTGCACACTAACCGCGGTTTGCAAAGAAAGAGGATTTGCTGCACATTCCAAGGACACGGCTCTTTCCGAGGCAATCTGCAACCTGCTGTCAGATGGAAGTGCTCTCTGCCCTCTCCTGCCCAGCTCTAGGTACTAGCGGGCACTTGCCAGCCTGGGCGAGGCAAACAACCTCCAGAGATGTCACAGAGCCTAAGTGGAGCACAGATGCTCAAAAGCAGCAAAGCTGAAGAACCTGGCTCAGCTTCACTAGTGTGCAATTGACTGACTGCGAAAAACAAAGCAGCAGAGCACCGGGCTTCTGGGCGCTGTGAAGGCAATTGCTAAAACCAGGCAGCTGCTCCTTCCCAAGCACAGGCAGCTGCCTATGTTCTTGCTTGTCGACAAACTCACCGCCGCCCTTCTTTTCAGCAGCTGCCACCGTCTTCGGTGCATCTCGGAGCCTCTGGCGACGAGCAAGACTTGCCAAGGTGGGAGGCATCAGGACCAAGTCAAAACCCAGGCAAGTTGTCCTGGAACGCTTTCCATTCGCTTGCCGAGAGTGAATTCAACAGGCAGGAGAGCGGCAGCCACTGTCCCCCGGCAGTCTGAAGGCTTCACACACAAGCCCGCTTCTTTGCGGCTTCGTTCTTCGCCTCTTCCAAGCAACCGCGATCTCTGCTTCTCGGAGGCGAAGAAGCGGCTAATTCGCGCACAGCTCAGTAAAGCGGCAGCAAAGCGCTCCGGAGCGCCGCTTCAAGCCGAAAGACGCCGGGAAGCGGCACTTTCCTCCGGATAGCTCCGGAGCCGCGCTTCTGCTTCTCTAGTCATCTCTAGCTTAGCGAAAAGCTTTCCCACTCCATTTGGCAAGGGGAGAGCGTACCTGCACTGCACACTAACCGCGGTTTGCAAAGAAAGAGGATTTGCTGCACATTCCAAGGACACGGCTCTTTCCGAGGCAATCTGCAACCTGCTGTCAGATGGAAGTGCTCTCTGCCCTCTCCTGCCCAGCTCTAGGTACTAGCGGGCACTTGCCAGCCTGGGCGAGGCAAACAACCTCCAGAGATGTCACAGAGCCTAAGTGGAGCACAGATGCTCAAAAGCAGCAAAGCTGAAGAACCTGGCTCAGCTTCACTAGTGTGCAATTGACTGACTGCGAAAAACAAAGCAGCAGAGCACCGGGCTTCTGGGCGCTGTGAAGGCAATTGCCAAAACCAGGCAGCTGCTCCTTCCCAAGCACAGGCAGCTGCCTATGTTCTTGCTTGTCGACAAACTCACCGCCGCCCTTCTTTTCAGCAGCTGCCACCGTCTTCGGTGCATCTCGGAGCCTCTGGCGACGAGCAAGACTTGCCAAGGTGGGAGGCATCAGGACCAAGTCAAAACCCAGGCAAGTTGTCCTGGAACGCTTTCCATTCGCTTGCCGAGAGTGAATTCAACAGGCAGGAGAGCGGCAGCCACTGTCCCCCGGCAGTCTGAAGGCTTCACACACAAGCCCGCTTCTTTGCGGCTTCGTTCTTCGCCTCTTCCAAGCAACCGCGATCTCTGCTTCTCGGAGGCGAAGAAGCGGCTAATTCGCGCACAGCTCAGTAAAGCGGCAGCAAAGCGCTCCGGAGCGCCGCTTCAAGCCGAAAGACGCCGGGAAGCGGCACTTTCCTCCGGATAGCTCCGGAGCCGCGCTTCTGCTTCTCTAGTCATCTCTAGCTTAGCGAAAAGCTTTCCCACTCCATTTGGCAAGGGGAGAGCGTACCTGCACTGCACACTAACCGCGGTTTGCAAAGAAAGAGGATTTGCTGCACATTCCAAGGACACGGCTCTTTCGAGGCAATCTGCAACCTGCTGTCAGATGGAAGTGCTCTCTGCCCTCTCCTGCCCAGCTCTAGGTACTAGCGGGCACTTGCCAGCCTGGGCGAGGCAAACAACCTCCAGAGATGTCACAGAGCATAAGTGGAGCACAGATGCTCAAAAGCAGCAAAGCTGAAGAGCCTGGCTCAGCTTCACTAGTGTGCAATTGACTGACTGTGAAAAACAAAGCAGCAGAGCACCGGGCTTCTGGGCGCTGTGAAGGCAATTGCCAAAACCAGGCAGCTGCTCCTTCCCAAGCACAGGCAGCTGCCTATGTTCTTGCTTGTCGACAAACTCACCGCTGCCCTTCTTTTCAGCAGCTGCCACCGTCTTCGGTGCATCTCGGAGCCTCTGGCGACGAGCAAGACTTGCCAAGGTGGGACACATCAGGACCAAGTCAAAACCCAGGCAAGTTGTCCAGGAACGCTTTCCATTCGCTTGCCGAGAGTGAATTCAAGAGGCAGGAGAGCGGCAGCCACTGTCCTCTGGCAGTCGGAAGGCTTCACACACAAGCCCGCTTCTTTGCGGCTTCGTTCTTCGCCTCTTCTAAGCAACCGCGATCTCTGCTTCTCGGAGGCGAAGAAGCGGCTAATTCGCGCACAGCTCAGTAAAGCGGCAGCGGAGCGCTCCGGAGCGCCGCTTCAAGCCGAAAGACGCCGGGAAGCGGCACTTTCCTCCGGATAGCTCCGGAGCCGCGCTTCTGCTTCTCTAGTCATCTCTAGCTTAGCGAAAAGCTTTCCCACTCCATTTGGCAAGGGGAGAGCGTACCTGCACTGCACACTAACCGCGGTTTGCAAAGAAAGAGGATTTGCTGCACATTCCAAGGACACGGCTCTTTCCGAGGCAATCTGCAAGCTGCTGTCAGATGGAAGTGCTCTCTGCCCTCTCCTGCCCAGCTCTAGGTACTAGCGGGCACTTGCCAGCCTGGGCGAGGCAAACAACCTCCAGAGATGTCACAGAGCATAAGTGGAGCACAGATGCTCAAAAGCAGCAAAGCTGAAGAGCCTGGCTCAGCTTCACTAGTGTGCAATTGACTGACTGTGAAAAACAAAGCAGCAGAGCACCGGGCTTCTGGGCGCTGTGAAGGCAATTGCCAAAACCAGGCAGCTGCTCCTTCCCAAGCACAGGCAGCTGCCTATGTTCTTGCTTGTCGACAAACTCACCGCTGCCCTTCTTTTCAGCAGCTGCCACCGTCTTTGGTGCATCTCGGAGCCTCTGGCGACGAGCAAGACTTGCCAAGGTGGGACACATCAGGACCAAGTAAAAACCCAGGCAAGTTGTCCTGGAACGCTTTCCATTCGCTTGCCGAGAGTGAATTCAAGAGGCAGGAGAGCGGCAGCCACTGTTCTCCGGCAGTCTGAAGGCTTCACACACAAGCCCGCTTCTTTGCGGCTTCGTTCTTCGCCTCTTCCAAGCAACCGCGATCTCTGCTTCTCGGAGGCGAAGAAGCAGCTAATTCGCGCACAGCTCAGTAGAGCGGCAGCGCAGCGCTCCGGAGCGCCGCTTCAAGCCGAAAGACGCCGGGAAGCGGCACTTTCCTCCGGATAGCTCCGGAGCCGCGCTTCTGCTTCTCTAGTCATCTCTAGCTTAACGAAAAGCTTTCCCACTCCATTTGGCAAGGGGAGAGCGTACCTGCACTGCACACTAACCGCGGATTGCAAAGAAAGAGGATTTGCTGCACATTCCAAGGACACGGCTCTTTCCGAGGCAATCTGCAACCTGCTGTCAGATGGAAGTGCTCTCTGCCCTCTCCTGCCCAGCTCTAGGTACTAGCGGGCACTTGCCAGCCTGGCCGAGGCAAACAACCTCCAGAGATGTCACAGAGCATAAGTGGAGCACAGATGCTCAAAAGCAGCAAAGCTGAAGAGCCTGGCTCAGCTTCACTAGTGTGCAATTGACTGACTGTGAAAAACAAAGCAGCAGAGCACCGGGCTTCTGGGCGCTGTGAAGGCAATTGCCAAAACCAGGCAGCTGCTCCTTCCCAAGCACAGGCAGCTGCCTATGTTCTTGCTTGTCGACAAACTCACCGCTGCCCTTCTTTTCAGCAGCTGCCACCGTCTTCGGTGCATCTCGGAGCCTCTGGCGACGAGCAAGACTTGCCAAGGTGGGACACATCAGGACCAAGTAAAAACCCAGGCAAGTTGTCCAGGAACGCTTTCCATTCGCTTGCCGAGAGTGAATTCAAGAGGCAGGAGAGCGGCAGCCATTGTCCTCTGGCAGTCGGAAGGCTTCACACACAAGCCCGCTTCTTTGCGGCTTCGTTCTTCGCCTCTTCTAAGCAACCGCGATCTCTGCTTCTCAGAGGCGAAGAAGCGGCTAATTCGCGCACAGCTCAGTAGAGCGGCAGCAAAGCGCTCCGGAGCGCCGCTTCAAGCCGAAAGACGCCGGGAAACGGCACTTTCCTCCGGATAGCTCCGGAGCCGCGCTTCTGCTTCTCTAGTCATCTCTAGCTTAGCGAAAAGCTTTCCCACTCCATTTGGCAAGGGGAGAGCGTACCTGCACTGCACACTAACCGCGGTTTGCAAAGAAAGAGGATTTGCTGCACATTCCAAGGACACGGCTCTTTCCGAGGCAATCTGCAACCTGCTGTCAGATGGAAGTGCTCTCTGCCCTCTCCTGCCCAGCTCTAGGTACTAGCGGGCACTTGCCAGCCTGGCCGAGGCAAACAACCTCCAGAGATGTCACAGAGCATAAGTGGAGCACAGATGCTCAAAAGCAGCAAAGCTGAAGAGCCTGGCTCAGCTTCACTAGTGTGCAATTGACTGACTGTGAAAAACAAAGCAGCAGAGCACCGGGCTTCTGGGCGCTGTGAAGGCAATTGCCAAAACCAGGCAGCTGCTCCTTCCCAAGCACAGGCAGCTGCCTATGTTCTTGCTTGTCGACAAACTCACCGCTGCCCTTCTTTTCAGCAGCTGCCACCGTCTTCGGTGCATCTCGGAGCCTCTGGCGACGAGCAAGACTTGCCAAGGTGGGACGCATCAGGACCAAGTCAAAACCCAGGCAAGTTGTCCTGGAACGCTTTCCATTCGCTTGCCGAGAGTGAATTCAACAGGCAGGAGAGCGGCAGCCACCGTCCTCCAGCAGTCTGAAGGCTTCGCACACAAGCCCGCTTCTTTGCGGCTTCGTTCTTCGCCTCTTCCAAGCAACCGCGATCTCTGCTTCTCGGAGGCGAAGAAGCGGCTAATTCGCGCACAGCTCAGTAGAGCGGCAGCAAAGCGCTCCGGAGCGCCGCTTCAAGCCGAAAGACGCCGGGAAACGGCACTTTCTTCCGGATAGCTCCGGAGCCGCGCTTCTGCTTCTCTAGTCATCTCTAGCTTAGCGAAAAGCTTTCCCACTCCATTTGGCAAGGGGAGAGCGTACCTGCACTGCACACTAACCGCGGTTTGCAAAGAAAGAGGATTTGCTGCACATTCCAAGGACACGGCTCTTTCCGAGGCAATCTGCAACCTGCTGTCAGATGGAAGTGCTCTCTGCCCTCTCCTGCCCAGCTCTAGGTACTAGCGGGCACTTTCCAGCCTGGCCGAGGCAAACAACCTCCAGAGATGTCACAGAGCCTAAGTGGAGCACAGATGCTCAAAAGCAGCAAAGCTGAAGAGCCTGGCTCAGCTTCACTAGTGTGCAATTGACTGACTGAAAAACAAAGCAGCAGAGCACCGGGCTTCTGGGCGCTGTGAAGGCAATTGCCAAAACCAGGCAGCTGTTCCTTCCCAAGCACAGGCAGCTGCCTATGTTCTTGCTTGTCGACAAACTCACCGCTGCCCTTCTTTTCAGCAGCTGCCACCGTCTTCTGTGCATCTCGGAGCCTCTGGCGACGAGCAAGACTTGCCAAGGTGGGACGCATCAGGACCAAGTCAAAACCCAGGCAAGTTGTCCTGGAACGCTTTCCATTCGCTTGCCGAGAGTGAATTCAACAGGCAGGAGAGCGGCAGCCACCGTCCTCCAGCAGTCTGAAGGCTTCGCACACAAGCCCGCTTCTTTGCGGCTTCGTTCTTCGCCTCTTCCAAGCAACCGCGATCTCTGCTTCTCGGAGGCGAAGAAGCGGCTAATTCGCGCACAGCTCAGTAGAGCGGCAGCAAAGCGCTCCGGAGCGCCGCTTCAAGCCGAAAGACGCCGGGAAGCGGCACTTTCTTCCGGATAGCTCCGGAGCCGCGCTTCTGCTTCTCTAGTCATCTCTAGCTTAGCGAAAAGCTTTCCCACTCCAGTTGGCAAGGGGAGAGCGTACTTGCACTGCACACTAACCGCGGTTTGCAAAGAAAGAGGATTTGCTGCACATTCCAAGGACACGGCTCTTTCCGAGGCAATCTGCAACCTGCTGTCAGATGGAAGTGCTCTCTGCCCTCTCCTGCCCAGCTCTAGGTACTAGCGGGCACTTGCCAGCCTGGGCGAGGCAAACAACCTCCAGAGATGTCACAGAGCCTAAGTGGAGCACAGATGCTCAAAAGCAGCAAAGCTGAAGAACCTGGCTCAGCTTCACTAGTGTGCAATTGACTGACTGCGAAAAACAAAGCAGCAGAGCACCGGGCTTCTGGGCGCTGTGAAGGCAATTGCCAAAACCAGGCAGCTGCTCCTTCCCAAGCACAGGCAGCTGCCTATGTTCTTGCTTGTCGACAAACTCACCGCCGCCCTTCTTTTCAGCAGCTGCCACCGTCTTCGGTGCATCTCGGAGCCTCTGGCGACGAGCAAGACTTGCCAAGGTGGGAGGCATCAGGACCAAGTCAAAACCCAGGCAAGTTGTCCTGGAACGCTTTCCATTCGCTTGCCGAGAGTGAATTCAACAGGCAGGAGAGCGGCAGCCACTGTCCCCCGGCAGTCTGAAGGCTTCACACACAAGCCCGCTTCTTTGCGGCTTCGTTCTTCGCCTCTTCCAAGCAACCGCGATCTCTGCTTCTCGGAGGCGAAGAAGCGGCTAATTCGCGCACAGCTCAGTAAAGCGGCAGCAAAGCGCTCCGGAGCGCCGCTTCAAGCCGAAAGACGCCGGGAAGCGGCACTTTCCTCCGGATAGCTCCGGAGCCGCGCTTCTGCTTCTCTAGTCATCTCTAGCTTAGCGAAAAGCTTTCCCACTCCATTTGGCAAGGGGAGAGCGTACCTGCACTGCACACTAACCGCGGTTTGCAAAGAAAGAGGATTTGCTGCACATTCCAAGGACACGGCTCTTTCCGAGGCAATCTGCAACCTGCTGTCAGATGGAAGTGCTCTCTGCCCTCTCCTGCCCAGCTCTAGGTACTAGCGGGCACTTTCCAGCCTGGCCGAGGCAAACAACCTCCAGAGATGTCCACAGAGCCTAAGTGGAGCACAGATGCTCAAAAGCAGCAAAGCTGAAGAGCCTGGCTCAGCTTCACTAGTGTGCAATTGACTGACTGCGAAAAACAAAGCAGCAGAGCACCGGGCTTCTGGGCGCTGTGAAGGCAATTGCCAAAACCAGGCAGCTGCTCCTTCCCAAGCACAGGCAGCTGCCTATGTTCTTGCTTGTCGACAAACTCACCGCTGCCCTTCTTTTCAGCAGCTGCCACCGTCTTCTGTGCATCTCGGAGCCTCTGGCGACGAGCAAGACTTGCCAAGGTGGGACGCATCAGGACCAAGTCAAAACCCAGGCAAGTTGTCCTGGAACGCTTTCCATTCGCTTGCCGAGAGTGAATTCAACAGGCAGGAGAGCGGCAGCCACCGTCCTCCAGCAGTCTGAAGGCTTCGCACACAAGCCCGCTTCTTTGCGGCTTCGTTCTTCGCCTCTTCCAAGCAACCGCGATCTCTGCTTCTCGGAGGCGAAGAAGCGGCTAATTCGCGCACAGCTCAGTAGAGCGGCAGCAAAGCGCTCCGGAGCGCCGCTTCAAGCCGAAAGACGCCGGGAAACGGCACTTTCCTCCGGATAGCTCCGGAGCCGCGCTTCTGCTTCTCTAGTCATCTCTAGCTTAGCGAAAAGCTTTCCCACTCCATTTGGCAAGGGGAGAGCGTACCTGCACTGCACACTAACCGCGGTTTGCAAAGAAAGAGGATTTGCTGCACATTCCAAGGACACGGCTCTTTCCGAGGCAATCTGCAACCTGCTGTCAGATGGAAGTGCTCTCTGCCCTCTCCTGCCCAGCTCTAGGTACTAGCGGGCACTTTCCAGCCTGGCCGAGGCAAACAACCTCCAGAGATGTCACAGAGCATAAGTGGAGCACAGATGCTCAAAAGCAGCAAAGCTGAAGAGCCTGGCTCAGCTTCACTAGTGTGCAATTGACTGACTGTGAAAAACAAAGCAGCAGAGCACCGGGCTTCTGGGCGCTGTGAAGGCAATTGCCAAAACCAGGCAGCTGCTCCTTCCCAAGCACAGGCAGCTGCCTATGTTCTTGCTTGTCGACAAACTCACCGCTGCCCTTCTTTTCAGCAGCTGCCACCGTCTTCGGTGCATCTCGGAGCCTCTGGCGACGAGCAAGACTTGCCAAGGTGGGACGCATCAGGACCAAGTCAAAACCCAGGCAAGTTGTCCTGGAACGCTTTCCATTCGCTTGCCGAGAGTGAATTCAACAGGCAGGAGAGCGGCAGCCACCGTCCTCCAGCAGTCTGAAGGCTTCGCACACAAGCCCGCTTCTTTGCGGCTTCGTTCTTCGCCTCTTCCAAGCAACCGCGATCTCTGCTTCTCGGAGGCGAAGAAGCGGCTAATTCGCGCACAGCTCAGTAGAGCGGCAGCAAAGCGCTCCGGAGCGCCGCTTCAAGCCGAAAGACGCCGGGAAACGGCACTTTCTTCCGGATAGCTCCGGAGCCGCGCTTCTGCTTCTCTAGTCATCTCTAGCTTAGCGAAAAGCTTTCCCACTCCATTTGGCAAGGGGAGAGCGTACCTGCACTGCACACTAACCGCGGTTTGCAAAGAAAGAGGATTTGCTGCACATTCCAAGGACACGGCTCTTTCCGAGGCAATCTGCAACCTGCTGTCAGATGGAAGTGCTCTCTGCCCTCTCCTGCCCAGCTCTAGGTACTAGCGGGCACTTTCCAGCCTGGCCGAGGCAAACAACCTCCAGAGATGTCACAGAGCCTAAGTGGAGCACAGATGCTCAAAAGCAGCAAAGCTGAAGAGCCTGGCTCAGCTTCACTAGTGTGCAATTGACTGACTGAAAAACAAAGCAGCAGAGCACCGGGCTTCTGGCGCTGTGAAGGCAATTGCCAAAACCAGGCAGCTGTTCCTTCCCAAGCACAGGCAGCTGCCTATGTTCTTGCTTGTCGACAAACTCACCGCTGCCCTTCTTTTCAGCAGCTGCCACCGTCTTCTGTGCATCTCGGAGCCTCTGGCGACGAGCAAGACTTGCCAAGGTGGGACGCATCAGGACCAAGTCAAAACCCAGGCAAGTTGTCCTGGAACGCTTTCCATTCGCTTGCCGAGAGTGAATTCAACAGGCAGGAGAGCGGCAGCCACCGTCCTCCAGCAGTCTGAAGGCTTCGCACACAAGCCCGCTTCTTTGCGGCTTCGTTCTTCGCCTCTTCCAAGCAACCGCGATCTCTGCTTCTCGGAGGCGAAGAAGCGGCTAATTCGCGCACAGCTCAGTAGAGCGGCAGCAAAGCGCTCCGGAGCGCCGCTTCAAGCCGAAAGACGCCGGGAAACGGCACTTTCTTCCGGATAGCTCCGGAGCCGCGCTTCTGCTTCTCTAGTCATCTCTAGCTTAGCGAAAAGCTTTCCCACTCCATTTGGCAAGGGGAGAGCGTACTTGCACTGCACACTAACCGCGGTTTGCAAAGAAAGAGGATTTGCTGCACATTCCAAGGACACGGCTCTTTCCGAGGCAATCTGCAACCTGCTGTCAGATGGAAGTGCTCTCTGCCCTCTCCTGCCCAGCTCTAGGTACTAGCGGGCACTTGCCAGCCTGGGCGAGGCAAACAACCTCCAGAGATGTCACAGAGCCTAAGTGGAGCACAGATGCTCAAAAGCAGCAAAGCTGAAGAACCTGGCTCAGCTTCACTAGTGTGCAATTGACTGACTGCGAAAAACAAAGCAGCAGAGCACCGGGCTTCTGGGCGCTGTGAAGGCAATTGCCAAAACCAGGCAGCTGCTCCTTCCCAAGCACAGGCAGCTGCCTATGTTCTTGCTTGTCGACAAACTCACCGCCGCCCTTCTTTTCAGCAGCTGCCACCGTCTTCGGTGCATCTCGGAGCCTCTGGCGACGAGCAAGACTTGCCAAGGTGGGAGGCATCAGGACCAAGTCAAAACCCAGGCAAGTTGTCCTGGAACGCTTTCCATTCGCTTGCCGAGAGTGAATTCAACAGGCAGGAGAGCGGCAGCCACTGTCCCCCGGCAGTCTGAAGGCTTCACACACAAGCCCGCTTCTTTGCGGCTTCGTTCTTCGCCTCTTCCAAGCAACCGCGATCTCTGCTTCTCGGAGGCGAAGAAGCGGCTAATTCGCGCACAGCTCAGTAAAGCGGCAGCAAAGCGCTCCGGAGCGCCGCTTCAAGCCGAAAGACGCCGGGAAGCGGCACTTTCCTCCGGATAGCTCCGGAGCCGCGCTTCTGCTTCTCTAGTCATCTCTAGCTTAGCGAAAAGCTTTCCCACTCCATTTGGCAAGGGGAGAGCGTACCTGCACTGCACACTAACCGCGGTTTGCAAAGAAAGAGGATTTGCTGCACATTCCAAGGACACGGCTCTTTCCGAGGCAATCTGCAACCTGCTGTCAGATGGAAGTGCTCTCTGCCCTCTCCTGCCCAGCTCTAGGTACTAGCGGGCACTTTCCAGCCTGGCCGAGGCAAACAACCTCCAGAGATGTCACAGAGCCTAAGTGGAGCACAGATGCTCAAAAGCAGCAAAGCTGAAGAGCCTGGCTCAGCTTCACTAGTGTGCAATTGACTGACTGCGAAAAACAAAGCAGCAGAGCACCGGGCTTCTGGGCGCTGTGAAGGCAATTGCCAAAACCAGGCAGCTGCTCCTTCCCAAGCACAGGCAGCTGCCTATGTTCTTGCTTGTCGACAAACTCACCGCTGCCCTTCTTTTCAGCAGCTGCCACCGTCTTCTGTGCATCTCGGAGCCTCTGGCGACGAGCAAGACTTGCCAAGGTGGGACGCATCAGGACCAAGTCAAAACCCAGGCAAGTTGTCCTGGAACGCTTTCC
Source organism: Anomalospiza imberbis (assembly GCF_031753505.1). NCBI lineage: Eukaryota > Metazoa > Chordata > Aves > Passeriformes > Viduidae > Anomalospiza > Anomalospiza imberbis. The sequence goes on from NW_027099866.1 coordinate 28,930, forward strand.
ATTCGCTTGCCGAGAGTGAATTCAACAGGCAGGAGAGCGGCAGCCACCGTCCTCCAGCAGTCTGAAGGCTTCGCACACAAGCCCGCTTCTTTGCGGCTTCGTTCTTCGCCTCTTCCAAGCAACCGCGATCTCTGCTTCTCGGAGGCGAAGAAGCGGCTAATTCGCGCACAGCTCAGTAGAGCGGCAGCAAAGCGCTCCGGAGCGCCGCTTCAAGCCGAAAGACGCCGGGAAGCGGCACTTTCCTCCGGATAGCTCCGGAGCCGCGCTTCTGCTTCTCTAGTCATCTCTAGCTTAGCGAAAAGCTTTCCCACTCCATTTGGCAAGGGGAGAGCGTACCTGCACTGCACACTAACCGCGGTTTGCAAAGAAAGAGGATTTGCTGCACATTCCAAGGACACGGCTCTTTCCGAGGCAATCTGCAACCTGCTGTCAGATGGAAGTGCTCTCTGCCCTCTCCTGCCCAGCTCTAGGTACTAGCGGGCACTTGCCAGCCTGGGCGAGGCAAACAACCTCCAGAGATGTCACAGAGCCTAAGTGGAGCACAGATGCTCAAAAGCAGCAAAGCTGAAGAACCTGGCTCAGCTTCACTAGTGTGCAATTGACTGACTGCGAAAAACAAAGCAGCAGAGCACCGGGCTTCTGGGCGCTGTGAAGGCAATTGCCAAAACCAGGCAGCTGCTCCTTCCCAAGCACAGGCAGCTGCCTATGTTCTTGCTTGTCGACAAACTCACCGCCGCCCTTCTTTTCAGCAGCTGCCACCGTCTTCGGTGCATCTCGGAGCCTCTGGCGACGAGCAAGACTTGCCAAGGTGGGAGGCATCAGGACCAAGTCAAAACCCAGGCAAGTTGTCCTGGAACGCTTTCCATTCGCTTGCCGAGAGTGAATTCAACAGGCAGGAGAGCGGCAGCCACTGTCCCCCGGCAGTCTGAAGGCTTCACACACAAGCCCGCTTCTTTGCGGCTTCGTTCTTCGCCTCTTCCAAGCAACCGCGATCTCTGCTTCTCGGAGGCGAAGAAGCGGCTAATTCGCGCACAGCTCAGTAAAGCGGCAGCAAAGCGCTCCGGAGCGCCGCTTCAAGCCGAAAGACGCCGGGAAGCGGCACTTTCCTCCGGATAGCTCCGGAGCCGCGCTTCTGCTTCTCTAGTCATCTCTAGCTTAGCGAAAAGCTTTCCCACTCCATTTGGCAAGGGGAGAGCGTACCTGCACTGCACACTAACCGCGGTTTGCAAAGAAAGAGGATTTGCTGCACATTCCAAGGACACGGCTCTTTCCGAGGCAATCTGCAACCTGCTGTCAGATGGAAGTGCTCTCTGCCCTCTCCTGCCCAGCTCTAGGTACTAGCGGGCACTTGCCAGCCTGGCCGAGGCAAACAACCTCCAGAGATGTCACAGAGCCTAAGTGGAGCACAGATGCTCAAAAGCAGCAAAGCTGAAGAGCCTGGCTCAGCTTCACTAGTGTGCAATTGACTGACTGTGAAAAACAAAGCAGCAGAGCACCGGGCTTCTGGGCGCTGTGAAGGCAATTGCCAAAACCAGGCAGCTGTTCCTTCCCAAGCACAGGCAGCTGCCTATGTTCTTGCTTGTCGACAAACTCACCGCTGCCCTTCTTTTCAGCAGCTGCCACCGTCTTCGGTGCATCTCGGAGCCTCTGGCGACGAGCAAGACTTGCCAAGGTGGGACGCATCAGGACCAAGTCAAAACCCAGGCAAGTTGTCCTGGAACGCTTTCCATTCGCTTGCCGAGAGTGAATTCAACAGGCAGGAGAGCGGCAGCCACCGTCCTCCAGCAGTCTGAAGGCTTCGCACACAAGCCCGCTTCTTTGCGGCTTCGTTCTTCGCCTCTTCCAAGCAACCGCGATCTCTGCTTCTCGGAGGCGAAGAAGCGGCTAATTCGCGCACAGCTCAGTAGAGCGGCAGCAAAGCGCTCCGGAGCGCCGCTTCAAGCCGAAAGACGCCGGGAAACGGCACTTTCTTCCGGATAGCTCCGGAGCCGCGCTTCTGCTTCTCTAGTCATCTCTAGCTTAGCGAAAAGCTTTCCCACTCCATTTGGCAAGGGGAGAGCGTACCTGCACTGCACACTTAGTGCGGTTGGCAAAGAAAGAGGATTTGCTGCACATTCCAAGGACACGGCTCTTTCCGAGGCAATCTGCAACCTGCTGTCAGATGGAAGTGCTCTCTGCCCTCTCCTGCCCAGCTCTAGGTACTAGCGGGCACTTTCCAGCCTGGGCGAGGCAAACAACCTCCAGAGATGTCACAGAGCATAAGTGGAGCACAGATGCTCAAAAGCAGCAAAGCTGAAGAGCCTGGCTCAGCTTCACTAGTGTGCAATTGACTGACTGCGAAAAACAAAGCAGCAGAGCACCGGGCTTCTGGGCGCTGTGAAGGCAATTGCCAAAACCAGGCAGCTGCTCCTTCCCAAGCACAGGCAGCTGCCTATGTTCTTGCTTGTCGACAAACTCACCGCTGCCCTTCTTTTCAGCAGCTGCCACCGTCTTCTGTGCATCTCGGAGCCTCTGGCGACGAGCAAGACTTGCCAAGGTGGGACACATCAGGACCAAGTAAAAACCCAGGCAAGTTGTCCAGGAACGCTTTCCATTCGCTTGCCGAGAGTGAATTCAAGAGGCAGGAGAGCGGCAGCCACTGTCCTCTGGCAGTCGGAAGGCTTCACACACAAGCCCGCTTCTTTGCGGCTTCGTTCTTCGCCTCTTCTAAGCAACCGCGATCTCTGCTTCTCGGAGGCGAAGAAGCGGCTAATTCGCGCAAAGCTCAGTAAAGCGGCAGCGGAGCGCTCCGGAGCGCCGCTTCAAGCCGAAAGACGCCGGGAAGCGGCACTTTCCTCCGGATAGCTCCGGAGCCGCGCTTCTGCTTCTCTAGTCATCTCTAGCTTAGCGAAAAGCTTTCCCACTCCATTTGGCAAGGGGAGAGCGTACCTGCACTGCACACTAACCGCGGTTTGCAAAGAAAGAGGATTTGCTGCACATTCCAAGGACACGGCTCTTTCCGAGGCAATCTGCAACCTGCTGTCAGATGGAAGTGCTCTCTGCCCTCTCCTGCCCAGCTCTAGGTACTAGCGGGCACTTTCCAGCCTGGCCGAGGCAAACAACCTCGAGAGATGTCACAGAGCCTAAGTGGAGCACAGATGCTCAAAAGCAGCAAAGCTGAAGAGCCTGGCTCAGCTTCACTAGTGTGCAATTGACTGACTGTGAAAAACAAAGCAGCAGAGCACCGGGCTTCTGGGCGCTGTGAAGGCAATTGCCAAAACCAGGCAGCTGCTCCTTCCCAAGCACAGGCAGCTGCCTATGTTCTTGCTTGTCGACAAACTCACCGCTGCCCTTCTTTTCAGCAGCTGCCACCGTCTTCGGTGCATCTCGGAGCCTCTGGCGACGAGCAAGACTTGCCAAGGTGGGACGCATCAGGACCAAGTCAAAACCCAGGCAAGTTGTCCTGGAACGCTTTCCATTCGCTTGCCGAGAGTGAATTCAAGAGGCAGGAGAGCGGCAGCCACTGTCCTCTGGCAGTCGGAAGGCTTCACACACAAGCCCGCTTCTTTGCGGCTTCGTTCTTCGCCTCTTCTAAGCAACCGCGATCTCTGCTTCTCGGAGGCGAAGAAGCGGCTAATTCGCGCAAAGCTCAGTAAAGCGGCAGCGGAGCGCTCCGGAGCGCCGCTTCAAGCCGAAAGACGCCGGGAAGCGGCACTTTCCTCCGGATAGCTCCGGAGCCGCGCTTCTGCTTCTCTAGTCATCTCTAGCTTAGCGAAAAGCTTTCCCACTCCATTTGGCAAGGGGAGAGCGTACCTGCACTGCACACTAACCGCGGTTTGCAAAGAAAGAGGATTTGCTGCACATTCCAAGGACACGGCTCTTTCCGAGGCAATCTGCAACCTGCTGTCAGATGGAAGTGCTCTCTGCCCTCTCCGCCCAGCTCTAGGTACTAGCGGGCACTTTCCAGCCTGGCCGAGGCAAACAACCTCCAGAGATGTCACAGAGCCTAAGTGGAGCACAGATGCTCAAAAGCAGCAAAGCTGAAGAGCCTGGCTCAGCTTCACTAGTGTGCAATTGACTGACTGCGAAAAACAAAGCAGCAGAGCACCGGGGCTTCTGGGCGCTGTGAAGGCAATTGCCAAAACCAGGCAGCTGCTCCTTCCCAAGCACAGGCAGCTGCCTATGTTCTTGCTTGTCGACAAACTCACCGCTGCCCTTCTTTTCAGCAGCTGCCACCGGTCTTCGGTGCATCTCGGAGCCTCTGGCGACGAGCAAGACTTGCCAAGGTGGGAGGCATCAGGGACCAAGTCAAAACCCAGGCAAGTTGTCCTGGAACGCTTTCCATTCGCTTGCCGAGAGTGAATTCAAGAGGCAGAGGAGAGCGGCAGCCACTGTCCCCCGGCAGTCGGAAGGCTTCGCACACAAGCCCCGCTTCTTTGCGGCTTCGTTCTTCGCCTCTTCCAAGCAACCGCCATCTCTGCTTCTCGGAGGCGAAGAAGCGGCTAATTCGCGCACAGCTCAGTAAAGCGGCAGCAAAGCGCTCCGGAGCGCCGCTTCAAGCCGAAAGACGCCGGGAAACGGCACTTTCCTCCGGATAGCTCCGGAGCCGCGCTTCTGCTTCTCTAGTCATCTCTAGCTTAGCGAAAAGCTTTCCCACTCCATTTGGCAAGGGGGAGAGCGTACCTGCACTGCACACTAACCGCGGTTTGCAAAGAAAGAGGATTTGCTGCACATTCCAAGGACACGGCTCTTTCCGAGGCAATCTGCAAGCTGCTGTCAGATGGAAGTGCTCTCTGCCCTCTCCTGCCCAGCTCTAGGTACTAGCGGGCACTTTCCAGCCTGGGCGAGGCAAACAACTCCAGAGATGTCACAGAGCATAAGTGGGAGCACAGATGCTCAAAAGCAGCAAAGCTGAAGAGCCTGGGCTCAGCTTCACTAGTGTGCAATTGACTGACTGTGAAAAACAAAGCAGCAGAGCACCGGGCTTCTGGGGCGCTGTGAAGGCAATTGCCAAAACCAGGCAGCTGCTCCTTCCAAGCACAGGCAGCTGCCTATGTTCTTGCTTGTCGACAAACTCACCCGCTGCCCTTCTTTTCAGCAGCTGCCACCGTCTTCGGTGCATCTCGGAGCCTCTGGCGACGAGCAAGACTTGCCAAGGTGGGGACACATCAGGACCAAGTAAAAACCCAGGCAAGTTGTCCAGGAACGCTTTCCATTCGCTTGCCGAGAGTGATTCAAGAGGCAGGAGAGCGGCAGCCACTGTCCTCTGGCAGTCGGAAGGCTTCACACACAAGCCCGCTTCTTTGCGGCTTCGTTCTTCGCCTCTTCTAAGCAACCGCGATCTCTGCTTCTCGGAGGCGAAGAAGCGGCTAATTCGCGCACAGCTCAGTATAAGCGGCAGCGGAGCGCTCCGGAGCGCCGCTTCAAGCCGAAAGACCCCCGGGAAACGGCACTTTCCTCCGGATAGCTCCGGAGCCGCGCTTCTGCTTCTCTAGTCATCTCTAGCTTAGCGAAAATCTTTCCCACTCCATTTGGCAAGGGGAGAGTGGACCTGCACTGCACACTAACCGCGGTTTGCAAAGAAAGAGGATTTGCTGCACATTCCAAGGACACGGCTCTTTCCGAGGCAATCTGCAACCTGCTGTCAGATGGAAGTGCTCTCCTGCCCTCTCCTGCCCAGCTCTAGGGTACTAGCGGGCACTTGCCAGCCTGGGCGAGGCAAACAACCTCGAGAGATGTCACAGAGCCTAAGTGGAGCACAGATGCCTCAAAAGCAGCAAAGCTGAAGAGCCTGGCTCAGCTTCACTAGTGTGCAATTGACTGACTGCGAAAAACAAAGCAGCAGAGCGCCGGGCTTCTGGGCGCTGTGAAGGCAATTGCCAAAACCAGGCAGCTGCTCCTTCCCAAGCACAGGCAGCTGCCTATGTTCTTGCTTGTCGACAAACTCACCGCTGCCCTTCTTTTCAGCAGCTGCCACCGTCTTCGGTGCATCTCGGAGCCTCTGGCGACGAGCAAGACTTGCAAGGTGGGAGGCATCAGGACCAAGTCAAAACCCAGGCAAGTTGTCCTGGAACGCTTTCCATTCGCTTGCCGAGAGTGAATTCAACAGGCAGGAGAGCGGCAGCCACTGTCCCCCTGCAGTCTGAAGGCTTCACACACAAGCCCGCTTCTTTGCGGCTTCGTTCTTCGCCTCTTCCAAGCAACCGCGATCTCTGCTTCTCGGAGGCGAAGAAGCGGCTAATTCGCGCACAGCTCAAGTAGAGCGGCAGGCGCAGCGCTCCGGAGCGCCGCTTCAAGCCGAAAGACGCCGGGGAAGCGGCACTTTCCTCCGGATAGCTCCGGAGCCGCGCTTCTGCTTCTCTAGTCATCTCTAGCTTAGCGAAAAGCTTTCCCACTCCATTTGGCAAGGGGGAGAGCGTACCTGCACTGGCACACTAACCGCGGTTTGCAAAGAAAGAGGATTTGCTGCACATTCCAAGGACACGGCTCTTTCCGAGGCAATCTGCAAGCTGCTGTCAGATGGAAGTGCTCTCTGCCCTCTCCTGCCCAGCTCTAGGTACTAGCGGGCACTTGCCAGCCTGGCCGAGGCAAACAACCTCCAGAGATGTCACAGAGCCTAAGTGGAGCACAGATGCTCAAAAGCAGCAAAGCTGAAGAGCCTGGCTCAGCTTCACTAGTGTGCAATTGACTGACTGTGAAAAACAAAGCAGCAGAGCACCGGGCTTCTGGGCGCTGTGAAGGCAATTGCCAAAACCAGGCAGCTGCTCCTTCCCAAGCACAGGCAGCTGCCTATGTTCTTGCTTGTCGACAAACTCACCGCTGCCCTTCTTTTCAGCAGCTGCCACCGTCTTCGGTGCATCTCGGAGCCTCTGGCGACGAGCAAGACTTGCCAAGGTGGGACACATCAGGACCAAGTAAAAAACCCAGGCAAGTTGTCCAGGAACGCTTTCCATTCGCTTGCCGAGAGTGAATTCAAGAGGCAGGAGGAGCGGGCAGCCACTGTCCTCTGGCAGTCGGAAGGCTTCACACACAAGCCCGCTTCTTTGCGGCTTCGTTCTTCGCCTCTTCTAAGCAACCCGCGATCTCTGCTTCTCGGAGGCGAAGAAGCGGCTAATTCGCGCACAGCTCAGTAAAGCGGCAGCGGAGCGCTCCGGAGCGCCGCTTCAAGCCGAAAGACGCCGGGAAGCGGCACTTTCCTCCGGATAGCTCCGGAGCCGCGCTTCTGCTTCTCTAGTCATCTCTAGCTTAGCGAAAAGCTTTCCCACTCCATTTGGCAAGGGGAGAGCGTACCTGCACTGCACACTAACCGCGGTTTGCAAAGAAAGAGGATTTGCTGCACATTCCAAGGACACGGCTCTTTCCGAGGCAATCTGCAAGCTGCTGTCAGATGGAAGTGCTCTCTGCCCTCTCCTGCCCAGCTCTAGGTACTAGCGGGCACTTGCCAGCCTGGCCGAGGCAAACAACCTCGAGAGATGTCACAGAGCATAAGTGGAGCACAGATGCTCAAAAGCAGCAAAGCTGAAGAGCCTGGCTCAGCTTGACTAGTGTGCAATAGTGACTGACTGCGAAAAACAAAGCAGCAGAGCACCGGGCTTCTGGGCGCTGTGAAGGCAATTGCCAAAACCAGGCAGCTGTTCCTTCCCAAGCACAGGCAGCTGCCTATGTTCTTGCTTGTCGACAAACTCACCGCTGCCCTTCTTTTCAGCAGCTGCCACCGTCTTCGGTGCATCTCGGAGCCTCTGGCGACGAGCAAGACTTGCCAAGGTGGGAGGCATCAGGACCAAGTCAAAACCCAGGCAAGTTGTCCTGGAACGCTTTCCATTCGCTTGCCGAGAGTGAATTCAACAGGCAGGAGAGCGGCAGCCACCGTCCTCCAGCAGTCTGAAGGCTTCGCACACAAGCCCGCTTCTTTGCGGCTTCGTTCTTCGCCTCTTCTAAGCAACCGGCGATCTCTGCTTCTCGGAGGCGAAGAAGCGGCTAATTCGCGCAAAGCTCAGTAAAGCGGCAGCGGAGCGCTCCGGAGCGCCGCTTCAAGCCGAAAGACCCCGAGAAACGGCACTTTCCTCCGGATAGCTCCGGAGCCGCGCTTCTGCTTCTCTAGTCATCTCTAGCTTAGCGAAAATCTTTCCCACTCCATTTGGCAAGGGGGAGAGTGGGACCTGCACTGCACACTAACCGCGGGTTGCAAAGAAAGAGGATTTGCTGCACATTCCAAGGACACGGCTCTTTCCGAGGCAATCTGCAACCTGCTGTCAGATGGAAGTGCTCTCTGCCCTCTCCTGCCCAGCTCTAGGTACTAGCGGGCACTTGCCAGCCTGGGCGAGGCAAACAACCTCGAGAGATGTCACAGAGCCTAAGTGAGCACAGATGCTCAAAAGCAGCAAAGCTGAAGAGCCTGGCTCAGCTTCACTAGTGTGCAATTGACTGACTGCGAAAAACAAAGCAGCAGAGCGCCGGGCTTCTGGGCGCTGTGAAGGCAATTGCCAAAACCAGGCAGCTGCTCCTTCCCAAGCACAGGGCAGCTGCCTATGTTCTTGCTTGTCGACAAACTCACCGCTGCCCTTCTTTTCAGCAGCTGCCACCGTCTTCGGTGCATCTCGGAGCCTCTGGCGACGAGCAAGACTTGCCAAGGTGGGGAGGCATCAGGACCAAGTCAAAACCCAGGCAAGTTGTCCTGGAACGCTTTCCATTCGCTTGCCGAGAGTGAATTCAACAGGCAGGAGAGCGCAGCCACTGTCCCCCCTGCAGTCTGAAGGCTTCACACACAAGCCCGCTTCTTTGCGGCTTCGTTCTTCGCCTCTTCCAAGCAACCGCGATCTCTGCTTCTCGGAGGCGAAGAAGCGGCTAATTCGCGCACAGCTCAGTAGAGCGGCAGCGCAGCGCTCCGGAGCGCCGCTTCAAGCCGAAAGACGCCGGGAAGCGGCACTTTCCTCCGGATAGCTCCGGAGCCGCGCTTCTGCTTCTCTAGTCATCTCTAGCTTAGCGAAAAGCTTTCCCACTCCATTTGGCAAGGGGAGAGCGTACCTGCACTGCACACTAACCGCGGTTTGCAAAGAAAGAGGGATTTGCTGCACATTCCAAGGACACGGCTCTTTCCGAGGCAATCTGCAAGCTGCTGTCAGATGGAAGTGCTCTCTGCCCTCTCCTGCCCAGCTCTAGGTACTAGCGGGCACTTGCCAGCCTGGCCGAGGCAAACAACCTCCAGAGATGTCACAGAGCATAAGTGGAGCACAGATGCTCAAAAGCAGCAAAGCTGAAGAGCCTGGCTCAGCTTCACTAGTGTGCAATTGACTGACTGTGAAAAACAAAGCAGCAGAGCACCGGGCTTCTGGGGCGCTGTGAAGGCAATTGCCAAAACCAGGCAGCTGCTCCTTCCCAAGCACAGGCAGCTGCCTATGTTCTTGCTTGTCGACAAACTCACCGCTGCCCTTCTTTTCAGCAGCTTGCCACCGTCTTCGGTGCATCTCGGAAGCCTCTGGCGACGAGCAAGACTTGCCAAGGTGGGACACATCAGGACCAAGTAAAAACCCAGGCAAGTTGTCCAGGAACGCTTTCCATTCGCTTGCCGAGAGTGAATTCAAGAGGCAGGAGAGCGGGCAGCCACTGTCCTCTGGCAGTCGGAAGGCTTCACACACAAGCCCGCTTCTTTGCGGGCTTCGTTCTTCGCCTCTTCTAAGCAACCGCGATCTCTGCTTCTCGGAGGCGAAGAAGCGGCTAATTCGCGCACAGCTCAGTAAAGCGGGCAGCGGAGCGCTCCGGAGCGCCGCTTCAAGCCGAAAGACCCCGGGAAACGGCACTTTCCTCCGGATAGCTCCGGAGCCGCGCTTCTGCTTCTCTAGTCATCTCTAGCTTAGCGAAAATCTTTCCCACTCCATTTGGCAAGGGGAGAGTGGACCTGCACTGCACACTAACCGCGGTTTGCAAATAAAGAGGATTTGCTGCACTTTCCAAGGACACGGCTCTTTCCGAGGCAATCTGCAACCTGCTGTCAGATGGAAGTGCTCTCTGCCCTCTCCTGCCCAGCTCTAGGTACTAGCGGGCACTTTCCAGCCTGGCCGAGGCAAACAACATCCAGAGATGTCACAGAGCATAAGTGGAGCACAGATGCTCAAAAGCAGCAAAGCTGAAGAGCCTGGCTCAGCTTCACTAGTGTGCAATTGACTGACTGTGAAAAAACAAAGCAGCAGAGCACCGGGCTTCTGGGCGCTGTGAAAGGCAATTGCCAAAAACCAGGCAGCTGCTCCTTCCCAAGCACAGGCAGCTGCCTATGTTCTTGCTTGTCGACAAACTCACCGCTGCCCTTCTTTTCAGCAGCTGCCACCGTCTTCTGTGCATCTCGGAGCCTCTGGCGACGAGCAAGACTTGCCAAGGTGGGACACATCAGGACCAAGTAAAAACCCAGGCAAGTTGTCCAGGAACGCTTTCCATTCGCTTGCCGAGAGTGAATTCAAGAGGCAGGAGAGCGGCAGCCACTGTCCTCTGGCAGTCGGAAGGCTTCACACACAAGCCCGCTTCTTTGCGGCTTCGTTCTTCGCCTCTTCTAAGCAACCGCGATCTCTGCTTCTCGGAGGCGAAGAAGCGGCTAATTCGCGCAAAGCTCAGTAAAGCGGCAGCAAAGCGCTCTGGAGCGCCGCTTCAAGCCGAAAGACGCCGGGAAGCGGCACTTTCCTCCGGATAGCTCCGGAGCCGCGCTTCTGCTTCTCTAGTCATCTCTAGCTTAGCGAAAAGCTTTCCCACTCCATTTGGCAAGGGGGAGAGCGTACCTGCACTGCACACTAACCGCGGTTTGCAAAGAAAGAGGATTTGCTGCACATTCCAAGGACACGGCTCTTTCCGAGGCAATCTGCAAGCTGCTGTCAGATGGAAGTGCTCTCTGCCCTCTCCTGCCCCAGCTCTAGGTACTAGCGGGCACTTGCCAGCCTGGCCGAGGCAAACAACCTCGAGAGATGTCACAGAGCATAAGTGGAGCACAGATGCTCAAAAGCAGCAAAGCTGAAGAGCCTGGCTCAGCTTGACTAGTGTGCAATTGACTGACTGCGAAAAACAAAGCAGCAGAGCACCGGGCTTCTGGGCGCTGTGAAGGCAATTGCCAAAACCAGGCAGCTGTTCCTTCCCAAGCACAGGCAGCTGCCTATGTTCTTGCTTGTCGACAAACTCACCGCTGCCCTTCTTTTCAGCAGCTGCCACCGTCTTCGGTGCATCTCGGAGCCTCTGGCGACGAGCAAGACTTGCCAAGGTGGGAGGCATCAGGACCAAGTCAAAACCCAGGGCAAGTTGTCTGGAACGCTTTCCATTCGCTTGCCGAGAGTGAATTCAACAGGCAGGAGAGCGGCAGCCACCGTCCTCCAGCAGTCTGAAGGCTTCGCACACAAGCCCGCTTCTTTGCGGCTTCGTTCTTCGCCTCTTCTAAGCAACCGCGATCTCTGCTTCTCGGAGGCGAAGAAGCGGCTAATTCGCGCAAAGCTCAGTAAAGCGGCAGCGGAGCGCTCCGGAGCGCCGCTTCAAGCCGGAAAGACCCCCGAGAAACGGCACTTTCCTCCGGATAGCTCCGGAGCCGCGCTTCTGCTTCTCTAGTCATCTCTAGCTTAGCGAAAATCTTTCCCACTCCATTTGGCAAGTGGAGAGCGTACCTGCACTGCACACTAACCGCGGTTTTGCAAAGAAAGAGGATTTGCTGCACATTCCAAGGACACGGCTCTTTCCGAGGCAATCTGCAACCTGCTGTCAGATGGAAGTGCTCTCTGCCCTCTCCTGCCCAGCTCTAGGTACTAGCGGGCACTTGCCAGCCTGGGCGAGGCAAACAACCTCGAGAGATGTCACAGAGCCTAAGTGGAGCACAGATGCTCAAAAGCAGCAAAGCTGAAGAGCCTGGCTCAGCTTCACTAGTGTGCAATTGACTGACTGCGAAAAACAAAGCAGCAGAGCACCGGGCTTCTGGGCGCTGTGAAGGGCAATTGCCAAAACCAGGCAGCTGCTCCTTCCCAAGCACAGGCAGCTGCCTATGTTCTTGCTTGTCGACAAACTCACCCGCTGCCCTTCTTTTCAGCAGCTGCCACCGTCTTCGGTGCATCTCGGAGCCTCTGGCGACGAGCAAGACTTGCCAAGGTGGGAGGCATCAGGACCAAGTCAAAACCCAGGCAAGTTGTCCTGGAACGCTTTCCATTCGCTTGCCGAGAGTGAATTCAACAGGCAGGAGAGCGGCAGCCACTGTTCCCCCGGCAGTCTGAAGGCTTCACACACAAGCCCGCTTCTTTGCGGCTTTCGTTCTTCGCCTCTTCCAAGCAACCGCGATCTCTGCTTCTCGGAGGCGAAGAAGCGGCTAATTCGCGCACAGCTCAGTAGAGCGGCAGCGCAGCGCTCCGGAGCGCCGCTTCAAGCCGAAAGACGCCGGGGAAGCGGCACTTTCCTCCGGATAGCTCCGGAGCCGCGCTTCTGCTTCTCTAGTCATCTCTAGCTTAGCGAAAAGCTTTCCCACTCCATTTGGCAAGGGGAGAGCGTACCTGCACTGCACACTAACCGCGGTTTGCAAAGAAAGAGGATTTGCTGCACATTCCAAGGACACGGCTCTTTCCGAGGCAATCTGCAACCTGCTGTCAGATGGAAGTGCTCTCTGCCCTCTCCTGCCCAGCTCTAGGTACTAGCGGGCACTTGCCAGCCTGGGCGAGGCAAACAACCTCCAGAGATGTCACAGAGCATAAGTGGAGCACAGATGCTCAAAAGCAGCAAAGCTGAAGAGCCTGGCTCAGCTTCACTAGTGTGCAATTGACTGACTGTGAAAAACAAAGCAGCAGAGCACCGGGCTTCTGGGCGCTGTGAAGGCAATTGCCAAAACCAGGCAGCTGCTCCTTCCCAAGCACAGGCAGCTGCCTATCTTCTTGCTTGTCGACAAACTCACCGCTGCCCTTCTTTTCAGCAGCTGCCACCGTCTTCGGTGCATCTCGGAGCCTCTGGCGACGAGCAAGACTTGCCAAGGTGGGACACATCAGGACCAAGTAAAAACCCAGGCAAGTTGTCCTGGAACGCTTTCCATTCGCTTGCCGAGAGTGAATTCAAGAGGCAGGAGAGCGGCAGCCACTGTCCTCTGGCAGTCTGAAGGCTTCGCACACAAGCCCGCTTCTTTGCGGCTTCGTTCTTCGCCTCTTCTAAGCAACCGCGATCTCTGCTTCTCGGAGGCGAAGAAGCGGTCTAATTCGCGCAGCAGCTCAGTAAAAGCGGCCAGCGGAGCGCTCCGGAGCGCCGCTTCAAGCCGAAAGACCCCGGGAAACGGCACTTTCCTCCGGATAGGCTCCGGAGCCGCGCTTCTGCTTCTCTAGTCATCTCTAGCTTAGCGAAAATCTTTCCCACTCGCATTTGGCAAGGGGAGAGAGGACCTGCACTGCACACTAACCGCGGGTTTGCAAATAAAGAGGATTTGCTGCACTTTCCAAGGACACGGCTCTTTCCGAGGCAATCTGCAACCTGCTGTCAGATGGAAGTGCTCTCTGCCCTCTCCTGCCCAGCTCTAGGTACTAGCGGGCACTTTCCAGCCTGGCCGAGGCAAACAACCTCCAGAGATGTCACAGAGCCTAAGTGGAGCACAGATGCTCAAAAGCAGCAAGCTGAAGAGCCTGGCTCAGCTTCACTAGTGTGCAATTGACTGACTGTGAAAAACAAAGCAGCAGAGCACCGGGCTTCTGGGCGCTGTGAAGGCAATTGCCAAAACCAGGCAGCTGCTCCTTTCCCAAGCACAGGCAGCTGCCTATGTTCTTGCTTGTCGACAAACTCACCGCTGCCCTTCTTTTCAGCAGCTGCCACCGTCCTTCTGTGCATCTCGGAGCCTCTGGCGACGAGCAAGACTTGCCAAGGTGGGACACATCAGGACCAAGTCAAAACCCAGGCAAGTTGTCCTGGAACGCTTTCCATTCGCTTGCCGAGAGTGAATTCAAGAGGCAGGAGAGCGGCAGCCACTGTCCTCTGGCAGTCGGAAAGGCTTCACACACAAGCCCGCTTCTTTGCGGCTTCGTTCTTCGCCTCTTCTAAGCAACCGCGATCTCTGCTTCTCGGAGGCGAAGAAGCGGCTAATTCGCGCAAAGCTCAGTAAAGCGGCAGCGGAGCGCTCCGGAGCGCCGCTTCAAGCCGAAAGACGCCGGGAAGCGGCACTTTCCTCCGGATAGCTCCGGAGCCGCGCTTCTGCTTCTCTAGTCATCTCTAGCTTAGCGAAAAGCTTTCCCACTCCATTTGGCAAGGGGGAGAGCGTACCTGCACTGCACACTAACCGCGGTTTGCAAAGAAAGAGGATTTGACTGCACATTCCAAGGACACGGCTCTTTCCGAGGCAATCTGCAACCTGCTGTCAGATGGAAGTGCTCTCTGCCCTCTCCTGCCCAGCTCTAGGTACTAGCGGGCACTTTCCAGCCTGGCCGAGGCAAACAACCTCCAGAGATGTCACAGAGCCTAAGTGGAGCACAGATGCTCAAAAGCAGCAAAGCTGAAGAGCCTGGCTCAGCTTGACTAGTGTGCAATTGACTGACTGCGAAAAACAAAGCAGCAGAGCACCGGGCTTCTGGGCGCTGTGAAGGCAATTGCCAAAACCAGGCAGCTGCTCCTTCCCAAGCACAGGCAGCTGCCTATGTTCTTGCTTGTCGACAAACTCACCGCTGCCCTTCTTTTCAGCAGCTGCCACCGTCTTCGGTGCATCTCGGAGCCTCTGGCGACGAGCAAGACTTGCCAAGGTGGGAGGCATCAGGACCAAGTCAAAACCCAGGCAAGTTGTCCTGGAACGCTTTCCATTCGCTTGCCGAGAGTGAATTCAAGAGGCAGGAGAGCGGCAGCCACTGTCCCCCGGCAGTCGGAAGGCTTCGCACACAAGCCCGCTTCTTTGCGGCTTCGTTCTTCGCCTCTTCCAAGCAACCGCCATCTCTGCTTCTCGGAGGCGAAGAAGCGGCTAATTCGCGCACAGCTCAGTAAAGCGGCAGCAAAGCGCTCCGGAGCGCCGCTTCAAGCCGAAAGACGCCGGGAAACGGCACTTTCCTCCGGATAGCTCCGGAGCCGCGCTTCTGCTTCTCTAGTCATCTCTAGCTTAGCGAAAAGCTTTCCCACTCCATTTGGCAAGGGGAGAGCGTACCTGCACTGCACACTAACCGCGGTTTGCAAAGAAAGAGGATTTGCTGCACATTCCAAGGACACGGCTCTTTCCGAGGCAATCTGCAAGCTGCTGTCAGATGGAAGTGCTCTCTGCCCTGGGCGAGGCAAACAACCTCCAGAGATGTCACAGAGCATAAGTGGAGCACAGATGCTCAAAAGCAGCAAAGCTGAAGAGCCTGGCTCAGCTTCACTAGTGTGCAATTGACTGACTGTGAAAAACAAAGCAGCAGAGCACCGGGCTTCTGGGCGCTGTGAAGGCAATTGCCAAAACCAGGCAGCTGCTCCTTCCCAAGCACAGGCAGCTGCCTATGTTCTTGCTTGTCGACAAACTCACCGCTGCCCTTCTTTTCAGCAGCTGCCACCGTCTTCTGTGCATCTCGGAGCCTCTGGCGACGAGCAAGACTTGCCAAGGTGGGACACATCAGGACCAAGTAAAAACCCAGGCAAGTTGTCCAGGAACGCTTTCCATTCGCTTGCCGAGAGTGAATTCAAGAGGCAGGAGAGCGGCAGCCACTGTCCTCTGGCAGTCGGAAGGCTTCACACACAAGCCCGCTTCTTTGCGGCTTCGTTCTTCGCCTCTTCTAAGCAACCGCGATCTCTGCTTCTCGGAGGCGAAGAAGCGGCTAATTCGCGCAAAGCTCAGTAAAGCGGCAGCAAAGCGCTCTGGAGCGCCGCTTCAAGCCGAAAGACGCCGGGAAGCGGCACTTTCCTCCGGATAGCTCCGGAGCCGCGCTTCTGCTTCTCTAGTCATCTCTAGCTTAGCGAAAAGCTTTCCCACTCCAGTTGGCAAGGGGAGAGCGTACCTGCACTGCACACTAACCGCGGTTTGCAAAGAAAGAGGATTTGCTGCACATTCCAAGGACACGGCTCTTTCCGAGGCAATCTGCAAGCTGCTGTCAGATGGAAGTGCTCTCTGCCCTCTCCTGCCCAGCTCTAGGTACTAGCGGGCACTTGCCAGCCTGGCCGAGGCAAACAACCTCGAGAGATGTCACAGAGCATAAGTGGAGCACAGATGCTCAAAAGCAGCAAAGCTGAAGAGCCTGGCTCAGCTTGACTAGTGTGCAATTGACTGACTGCGAAAAACAAAGCAGCAGAGCACCGGGCTTCTGGGCGCTGTGAAGGCAATTGCCAAAACCAGGCAGCTGTTCCTTCCCAAGCACAGGCAGCTGCCTATGTTCTTGCTTGTCGACAAACTCACCGCTGCCCTTCTTTTCAGCAGCTGCCACCGTCTTCGGTGCATCTCGGAGCCTCTGGCGACGAGCAAGACTTGCCAAGGTGGGAGGCATCAGGACCAAGTCAAAACCCAGGCAAGTTGTCCTGGAACGCTTTCCATTCGCTTGCCGAGAGTGAATTCAACAGGCAGGAGAGCGGCAGCCACCGTCCTCCAGCAGTCTGAAGGCTTCGCACACAAGCCCGCTTCTTTGCGGCTTCGTTCTTCGCCTCTTCTAAGCAACCGCGATCTCTGCTTCTCGGAGGCGAAGAAGCGGCTAATTCGCGCAAAGCTCAGTAAAGCGGCAGCGGAGCGCTCCGGAGCGCCGCTTCAAGCCGAAAGACCCCGAGAAACGGCACTTTCCTCCGGATAGCTCCGGAGCCGCGCTTCTGCTTCTCTAGTCATCTCTAGCTTAGCGAAAATCTTTCCCACTCCATTTGGCAAGGGGAGAGCGTACCTGCACTGCACACTAACCGCGGTTTGCAAAGAAAGAGGATTTGCTGCACATTCCAAGGACACGGCTCTTTCCGAGGCAATCTGCAACCTGCTGTCAGATGGAAGTGCTCTCTGCCCTCTCCTGCCCAGCTCTAGGTACTAGCGGGCACTTGCCAGCCTGGGCGAGGCAAACAACCTCGAGAGATGTCACAGAGCCTAAGTGGAGCACAGATGCTCAAAAGCAGCAAAGCTGAAGAGCCTGGCTCAGCTTCACTAGTGTGCAATTGACTGACTGCGAAAAACAAAGCAGCAGAGCACCGGGCTTCTGGGCGCTGTGAAGGCAATTGCCAAAACCAGGCAGCTGCTCCTTCCCAAGCACAGGCAGCTGCCTATGTTCTTGCTTGTCGACAAACTCACCGCTGCCCTTCTTTTCAGCAGCTGCCACCGTCTTCGGTGCATCTCGGAGCCTCTGGCGACGAGCAAGACTTGCCAAGGTGGGAGGCATCAGGACCAAGTCAAAACCCAGGCAAGTTGTCCTGGAACGCTTTCCATTCGCTTGCCGAGAGTGAATTCAACAGGCAGGAGAGCGGCAGCCACTGTCCCCCGGCAGTCTGAAGGCTTCACACACAAGCCCGCTTCTTTGCGGCTTCGTTCTTCGCCTCTTCCAAGCAACCGCGATCTCTGCTTCTCGGAGGCGAAGAAGCGGCTAATTCGCGCACAGCTCAGTAGAGCGGCAGCGCAGCGCTCCGGAGCGCCGCTTCAAGCCGAAAGACGCCGGGAAGCGGCACTTTCCTCCGGATAGCTCCGGAGCCGCGCTTCTGCTTCTCTAGTCATCTCTAGCTTAGCGAAAAGCTTTCCCACTCCATTTGGCAAGGGGAGAGCGTACCTGCACTGCACACTAACCGCGGTTTGCAAAGAAAGAGGATTTGCTGCACATTCCAAGGACACGGCTCTTTCCGAGGCAATCTGCAACCTGCTGTCAGATGGAAGTGCTCTCTGCCCTCTCCTGCCCAGCTCTAGGTACTAGCGGGCACTTGCCAGCCTGGGCGAGGCAAACAACCTCCAGAGATGTCACAGAGCATAAGTGGAGCACAGATGCTCAAAAGCAGCAAAGCTGAAGAGCCTGGCTCAGCTTCACTAGTGTGCAATTGACTGACTGTGAAAAACAAAGCAGCAGAGCACCGGGCTTCTGGGCGCTGTGAAGGCAATTGCCAAAACCAGGCAGCTGCTCCTTCCCAAGCACAGGCAGCTGCCTATCTTCTTGCTTGTCGACAAACTCACCGCTGCCCTTCTTTTCAGCAGCTGCCACCGTCTTCGGTGCATCTCGGAGCCTCTGGCGACGAGCAAGACTTGCCAAGGTGGGACACATCAGGACCAAGTAAAAACCCAGGCAAGTTGTCCTGGAACGCTTTCCATTCGCTTGCCGAGAGTGAATTCAAGAGGCAGGAGAGCGGCAGCCACTGTCCTCTGGCAGTCGGAAGGCTTCACACACAAGCCCGCTTCTTTGCGGCTTCGTTCTTCGCCTCTTCTAAGCAACCGCGATCTCTGCTTCTCGGAGGCGAAGAAGCGGCTAATTCGCGCACAGCTCAGTAAAGCGGCAGCGGAGCGCTCCGGAGCGCCGCTTCAAGCCGAAAGACCCCGGGAAACGGCACTTTCCTCCGGATAGCTCCGGAGCCGCGCTTCTGCTTCTCTAGTCATCTCTAGCTTAGCGAAAATCTTTCCCACTCCATTTGGCAAGGGGAGAGTGGACCTGCACTGCACACTAACCGCGGTTTGCAAATAAAGAGGATTTGCTGCACTTTCCAAGGACACGGCTCTTTCCGAGGCAATCTGCAACCTGCTGTCAGATGGAAGTGCTCTCTGCCCTCTCCTGCCCAGCTCTAGGTACTAGCGGGCACTTTCCAGCCTGGCCGAGGCAAACAACCTCCAGAGATGTCACAGAGCATAAGTGGAGCACAGATGCTCAAAAGCAGCAAAGCTGAAGAGCCTGGCTCAGCTTCACTAGTGTGCAATTGACTGACTGTGAAAAACAAAGCAGCAGAGCACCGGGCTTCTGGGCGCTGTGAAGGCAATTGCCAAAACCAGGCAGCTGCTCCTTCCCAAGCACAGGCAGCTGCCTATGTTCTTGCTTGTCGACAAACTCACCGCTGCCCTTCTTTTCAGCAGCTGCCACCGTCTTCTGTGCATCTCGGAGCCTCTGGCGACGAGCAAGACTTGCCAAGGTGGGACACATCAGGACCAAGTAAAAACCCAGGCAAGTTGTCCAGGAACGCTTTCCATTCGCTTGCCGAGAGTGAATTCAAGAGGCAGGAGAGCGGCAGCCACTGTCCTCTGGCAGTCGGAAGGCTTCACACACAAGCCCGCTTCTTTGCGGCTTCGTTCTTCGCCTCTTCTAAGCAACCGCGATCTCTGCTTCTCGGAGGCGAAGAAGCGGCTAATTCGCGCAAAGCTCAGTAAAGCGGCAGCAAAGCGCTCTGGAGCGCCGCTTCAAGCCGAAAGACGCCGGGAAGCGGCACTTTCCTCCGGATAGCTCCGGAGCCGCGCTTCTGCTTCTCTAGTCATCTCTAGCTTAGCGAAAAGCTTTCCCACTCCATTTGGCAAGGGGAGAGCGTACCTGCACTGCACACTAACCGCGGTTTGCAAAGAAAGAGGATTTGCTGCACATTCCAAGGACACGGCTCTTTCCGAGGCAATCTGCAAGCTGCTGTCAGATGGAAGTGCTCTCTGCCCTCTCCTGCCCAGCTCTAGGTACTAGCGGGCACTTGCCAGCCTGGCCGAGGCAAACAACCTCGAGAGATGTCACAGAGCATAAGTGGAGCACAGATGCTCAAAAGCAGCAAAGCTGAAGAGCCTGGCTCAGCTTCACTAGTGTGCAATTGACTGACTGCGAAAAACAAAGCAGCAGAGCACCGGGCTTCTGGGCGCTGTGAAGGCAATTGCCAAAACCAGGCAGCTGTTCC
This sequence comes from Anomalospiza imberbis, assembly GCF_031753505.1. Lineage (NCBI taxonomy): Eukaryota > Metazoa > Chordata > Aves > Passeriformes > Viduidae > Anomalospiza > Anomalospiza imberbis. The sequence continues at coordinate 48,637 of NW_027099866.1, forward strand.
TTCCCAAGCACAGGCAGCTGCCTATGTTCTTGCTTGTCGACAAACTCACCGCTGCCCTTCTTTTCAGCAGCTGCCACCGTCTTCGGTGCATCTCGGAGCCTCTGGCGACGAGCAAGACTTGCCAAGGTGGGAGGCATCAGGACCAAGTCAAAACCCAGGCAAGTTGTCCTGGAACGCTTTCCATTCGCTTGCCGAGAGTGAATTCAACAGGCAGGAGAGCGGCAGCCACCGTCCTCCAGCAGTCTGAAGGCTTCGCACACAAGCCCGCTTCTTTGCGGCTTCGTTCTTCGCCTCTTCCAAGCAACCGCGATCTCTGCTTCTCGGAGGCGAAGAAGCGGCTAATTCGCGCACAGCTCAGTAGAGCGGCAGCAAAGCGCTCCGGAGCGCCGCTTCAAGCCGAAAGACGCCGGGAAACGGCACTTTCTTCCGGATAGCTCCGGAGCCGCGCTTCTGCTTCTCTAGTCATCTCTAGCTTAGCGAAAAGCTTTCCCACTCCATTTGGCAAGGGGAGAGCGTACCTGCACTGCACACTAACCGCGGTTTGCAAAGAAAGAGGATTTGCTGCACATTCCAAGGACACGGCTCTTTCCGAGGCAATCTGCAACCTGCTGTCAGATGGAAGTGCTCTCTGCCCTCTCCTGCCCAGCTCTAGGTACTAGCGGGCACTTGCCAGCCTGGCCGAGGCAAACAACCTCCAGAGATGTCACAGAGCATAAGTGGAGCACAGATGCTCAAAAGCAGCAAAGCTGAAGAGCCTGGCTCAGCTTCACTAGTGTGCAATTGACTGACTGTGAAAAACAAAGCAGCAGAGCACCGGGCTTCTGGGCGCTGTGAAGGCAATTGCCAAAACCAGGCAGCTGCTCCTTCCCAAGCACAGGCAGCTGCCTATGTTCTTGCTTGTCGACAAACTCACCGCTGCCCTTCTTTTCAGCAGCTGCCACCGTCTTCTGTGCATCTCGGAGCCTCTGGCGACGAGCAAGACTTGCCAAGGTGGGACACATCAGGACCAAGTAAAAACCCAGGCAAGTTGTCCAGGAACGCTTTCCATTCGCTTGCCGAGAGTGAATTCAAGAGGCAGGAGAGCGGCAGCCACTGTCCTCTGGCAGTCGGAAGGCTTCACACACAAGCCCGCTTCTTTGCGGCTTCGTTCTTCGCCTCTTCTAAGCAACCGCGATCTCTGCTTCTCGGAGGCGAAGAAGCGGCTAATTCGCGCACAGCTCAGTAAAGCGGCAGCGGAGCGCTCCGGAGCGCCGCTTCAAGCCGAAAGACGCCGGGAAGAGGCACTTTCCTCCGGATAGCTCCGGAGCCGCGCTTCTGCTTCTCTAGTCATCTCTAGCTTAGCGAAAATCTTTCCCACTCCATTTGGCAAGGGGAGAGTGGACCTGCACTGCACACTAACCGCGGTTTGCAAAGAAAGAGGATTTGCTGCACATTCCAAGGACACGGCTCTTTCCGAGGCAATCTGCAACCTGCTGTCAGATGGAAGTGCTCTCTGCCCTCTCCTGCCCAGCTCTAGGTACTAGCGGGCACTTGCCAGCCTGGGCGAGGCAAACAACCTCGAGAGATGTCACAGAGCCTAAGTGGAGCACAGATGCTCAAAAGCAGCAAAGCTGAAGAGCCTGGCTCAGCTTCACTAGTGTGCAATTGACTGACTGTGAAAAACAAAGCAGCAGAGCACCGGGCTTCTGGGCGCTGTGAAGGCAATTGCCAAAACCAGGCAGCTGCTCCTTCCCAAGCACAGGCAGCTGCCTATGTTCTTGCTTGTCGACAAACTCACCGCTGCCCTTCTTTTCAGCAGCTGCCACCGTCTTCGGTGCATCTCGGAGCCTCTGGCGACGAGCAAGACTTGCCAAGGTGGGAGGCATCAGGACCAAGTCAAAACCCAGGCAAGTTGTCCTGGAACGCTTTCCATTCGCTTGCCGAGAGTGAATTCAACAGGCAGGAGAGCGGCAGCCACTGTCCCCCGGCAGTCTGAAGGCTTCACACACAAGCCCGCTTCTTTGCGGCTTCGTTCTTCGCCTCTTCCAAGCAACCGCGATCTCTGCTTCTCGGAGGCGAAGAAGCGGCTAATTCGCGCACAGCTCAGTAGAGCGGCAGCGCAGCGCTCCGGAGCGCCGCTTCAAGCCGAAAGACGCCGGGAAACGGCACTTTCCTCCGGATAGCTCCGGAGCCGCGCTTCTGCTTCTCTAGTCATCTCTAGCTTAGCGAAAAGCTTTCCCACTCCATTTGGCAAGGGGGAGAGCGTACCTGCACTGCACACTAACCGCGGTTTGCAAAGAAAGAGGATTTGCTGCACATTCCAAGGACACGGCTCTTTCCGAGGCAATCTGCAACCTGCTGTCAGATGGAAGTGCTCTCTGCCCTCTCCTGCCCAGCTCTAGGTACTAGCGGGCACTTGCCAGCCTGGGCGAGGCAAACAACCTCCAGAGATGTCACAGAGCATAAGTGGAGCACAGATGCTCAAAAGCAGCAAAGCTGAAGAGCCTGGCTCAGCTTCACTAGTGTGCAATTGACTGACTGTGAAAAACAAAGCAGCAGAGCACCGGGCTTCTGGGCGCTGTGAAGGCAATTGCCAAAACCAGGCAGCTGCTCCTTCCCAAGCACAGGCAGCTGCCTATGTTCTTGCTTGTCGACAAACTCACCGCTGCCCTTCTTTTCAGCAGCTGCCACCGTCTTCTGTGCATCTCGGAGCCTCTGGCGACGAGCAAGACTTGCCAAGGTGGGACACATCAGGACCAAGTAAAAACCCAGGCAAGTTGTCCAGGAACGCTTTCCATTCGCTTGCCGAGAGTGAATTCAAGAGGCAGGAGAGCGGCAGCCACTGTCCTCTGGCAGTCGGAAGGCTTCACACACAAGCCCGCTTCTTTGCGGCTTCGTTCTTCGCCTCTTCTAAGCAACCGCGATCTCTGCTTCTCGGAGGCGAAGAAGCGGCTAATTCGCGCAAAGCTCAGTAAAGCGGCAGCAAAGCGCTCTGGAGCGCCGCTTCAAGCCGAAAGACGCCGGGAAGCGGCACTTTCCTCCGGATAGCTCCGGAGCCGCGCTTCTGCTTCTCTAGTCATCTCTAGCTTAGCGAAAAGCTTTCCCACTCCATTTGGCAAGGGGAGAGCGTACCTGCACTGCACACTAACCGCGGTTTGCAAAGAAAGAGGATTTGCTGCACATTCCAAGGACACGGCTCTTTCCGAGGCAATCTGCAACCTGCTGTCAGATGGAAGTGCTCTCTGCCCTCTCCTGCCCAGCTCTAGGTACTAGCGGGCACTTGCCAGCCTGGCCGAGGCAAACAACCTCGAGAGATGTCACAGAGCATAAGTGGAGCACAGATGCTCAAAAGCAGCAAAGCTGAAGAGCCTGGCTCAGCTTGACTAGTGTGCAATTGACTGACTGCGAAAAACAAAGCAGCAGAGCACCGGGCTTCTGGGCGCTGTGAAGGCAATTGCCAAAACCAGGCAGCTGTTCCTTCCCAAGCACAGGCAGCTGCCTATGTTCTTGCTTGTCGACAAACTCACCGCTGCCCTTCTTTTCAGCAGCTGCCACCGTCTTCGGTGCATCTCGGAGCCTCTGGCGACGAGCAAGACTTGCCAAGGTGGGAGGCATCAGGACCAAGTCAAAACCCAGGCAAGTTGTCCTGGAACGCTTTCCATTCGCTTGCCGAGAGTGAATTCAACAGGCAGGAGAGCGGCAGCCACCGTCCTCCAGCAGTCTGAAGGCTTCGCACACAAGCCCGCTTCTTTGCGGCTTCGTTCTTCGCCTCTTCCAAGCAACCGCGATCTCTGCTTCTCGGAGGCGAAGAAGCGGCTAATTCGCGCACAGCTCAGTAGAGCGGCAGCAAAGCGCTCCGGAGCGCCGCTTCAAGCCGAAAGACGCCGGGAAACGGCACTTTCTTCCGGATAGCTCCGGAGCCGCGCTTCTGCTTCTCTAGTCATCTCTAGCTTAGCGAAAAGCTTTCCCACTCCATTTGGCAAGGGGAGAGCGTACCTGCACTGCACACTAACCGCGGTTTGCAAAGAAAGAGGATTTGCTGCACATTCCAAGGACACGGCTCTTTCCGAGGCAATCTGCAACCTGCTGTCAGATGGAAGTGCTCTCTGCCCTCTCCTGCCCAGCTCTAGGTACTAGCGGGCACTTGCCAGCCTGGCCGAGGCAAACAACCTCCAGAGATGTCACAGAGCATAAGTGGAGCACAGATGCTCAAAAGCAGCAAAGCTGAAGAGCCTGGCTCAGCTTCACTAGTGTGCAATTGACTGACTGTGAAAAACAAAGCAGCAGAGCACCGGGCTTCTGGGCGCTGTGAAGGCAATTGCCAAAACCAGGCAGCTGCTCCTTCCCAAGCACAGGCAGCTGCCTATGTTCTTGCTTGTCGACAAACTCACCGCTGCCCTTCTTTTCAGCAGCTGCCACCGTCTTCTGTGCATCTCGGAGCCTCTGGCGACGAGCAAGACTTGCCAAGGTGGGACACATCAGGACCAAGTAAAAACCCAGGCAAGTTGTCCAGGAACGCTTTCCATTCGCTTGCCGAGAGTGAATTCAAGAGGCAGGAGAGCGGCAGCCACTGTCCTCTGGCAGTCGGAAGGCTTCACACACAAGCCCGCTTCTTTGCGGCTTCGTTCTTCGCCTCTTCTAAGCAACCGCGATCTCTGCTTCTCGGAGGCGAAGAAGCGGCTAATTCGCGCACAGCTCAGTAAAGCGGCAGCGGAGCGCTCCGGAGCGCCGCTTCAAGCCGAAAGACGCCGGGAAGAGGCACTTTCCTCCGGATAGCTCCGGAGCCGCGCTTCTGCTTCTCTAGTCATCTCTAGCTTAGCGAAAATCTTTCCCACTCCATTTGGCAAGGGGAGAGTGGACCTGCACTGCACACTAACCGCGGTTTGCAAAGAAAGAGGATTTGCTGCACATTCCAAGGACACGGCTCTTTCCGAGGCAATCTGCAACCTGCTGTCAGATGGAAGTGCTCTCTGCCCTCTCCTGCCCAGCTCTAGGTACTAGCGGGCACTTGCCAGCCTGGGCGAGGCAAACAACCTCGAGAGATGTCACAGAGCCTAAGTGGAGCACAGATGCTCAAAAGCAGCAAAGCTGAAGAGCCTGGCTCAGCTTCACTAGTGTGCAATTGACTGACTGCGAAAAACAAAGCAGCAGAGCACCGGGCTTCTGGGCGCTGTGAAGGCAATTGCCAAAACCAGGCAGCTGCTCCTTCCCAAGCACAGGCAGCTGCCTATGTTCTTGCTTGTCGACAAACTCACCGCTGCCCTTCTTTTCAGCAGCTGCCACCGTCTTCGGTGCATCTCGGAGCCTCTGGCGACGAGCAAGACTTGCCAAGGTGGGAGGCATCAGGACCAAGTCAAAACCCAGGCAAGTTGTCCTGGAACGCTTTCCATTCGCTTGCCGAGAGTGAATTCAACAGGCAGGAGAGCGGCAGCCACTGTCCCCCGGCAGTCTGAAGGCTTCACACACAAGCCCGCTTCTTTGCGGCTTCGTTCTTCGCCTCTTCCAAGCAACCGCGATCTCTGCTTCTCGGAGGCGAAGAAGCGGCTAATTCGCGCACAGCTCAGTAGAGCGGCAGCAAAGCGCTCCGGAGCGCCGCTTCAAGCCGAAAGACGCCGGGAAACGGCACTTTCCTCCGGATAGCTCCGGAGCCGCGCTTCTGCTTCTCTAGTCATCTCTAGCTTAGCGAAAAGCTTTCCCACTCCATTTGGCAAGGGGGAGAGCGTACCTGCACTGCACACTAACCGCGGTTTGCAAAGAAAGAGGATTTGCTGCACATTCCAAGGACACGGCTCTTTCCGAGGCAATCTGCAACCTGCTGTCAGATGGAAGTGCTCTCTGCCCTCTCCTGCCCAGCTCTAGGTACTAGCGGGCACTTGCCAGCCTGGCCGAGGCAAACAACCTCCAGAGATGTCACAGAGCATAAGTGGAGCACAGATGCTCAAAAGCAGCAAAGCTGAAGAGCCTGGCTCAGCTTCACTAGTGTGCAATTGACTGACTGTGAAAAACAAAGCAGCAGAGCACCGGGCTTCTGGGCGCTGTGAAGGCAATTGCCAAAACCAGGCAGCTGCTCCTTCCCAAGCACAGGCAGCTGCCTATGTTCTTGCTTGTCGACAAACTCACCGCTGCCCTTCTTTTCAGCAGCTGCCACCGTCTTCGGTGCATCTCGGAGCCTCTGGCGACGAGCAAGACTTGCCAAGGTGGGACACATCAGGACCAAGTCAAAACCCAGGCAAGTTGTCCAGGAACGCTTTCCATTCGCTTGCCGAGAGTGAATTCAAGAGGCAGGAGAGCGGCAGCCACTGTCCTCTGGCAGTCGGAAGGCTTCACACACAAGCCCGCTTCTTTGCGGCTTCGTTCTTCGCCTCTTCTAAGCAACCGCGATCTCTGCTTCTCGGAGGCGAAGAAGCGGCTAATTCGCGCACAGCTCAGTAAAGCGGCAGCGGAGCGCTCCGGAGCGCCGCTTCAAGCCGAAAGACCCCGGGAAACGGCACTTTCCTCCGGATAGCTCCGGAGCCGCGCTTCTGCTTCTCTAGTCATCTCTAGCTTAGCGAAAATCTTTCCCACTCCATTTGGCAAGGGGAGAGTGGACCTGCACTGCACACTAACCGCGGTTTGCAAATAAAGAGGATTTGCTGCACTTTCCAAGGACACGGCTCTTTCCGAGGCAATCTGCAACCTGCTGTCAGATGGAAGTGCTCTCTGCCCTCTCCTGCCCAGCTCTAGGTACTAGCGGGCACTTTCCAGCCTGGCCGAGGCAAACAACCTCCAGAGATGTCACAGAGCATAAGTGGAGCACAGATGCTCAAAAGCAGCAAAGCTGAAGAGCCTGGCTCAGCTTCACTAGTGTGCAATTGACTGACTGTGAAAAACAAAGCAGCAGAGCACCGGGCTTCTGGGCGCTGTGAAGGCAATTGCCAAAACCAGGCAGCTGCTCCTTCCCAAGCACAGGCAGCTGCCTATGTTCTTGCTTGTCGACAAACTCACCGCTGCCCTTCTTTTCAGCAGCTGCCACCGTCTTCTGTGCATCTCGGAGCCTCTGGCGACGAGCAAGACTTGCCAAGGTGGGACACATCAGGACCAAGTAAAAACCCAGGCAAGTTGTCCAGGAACGCTTTCCATTCGCTTGCCGAGAGTGAATTCAAGAGGCAGGAGAGCGGCAGCCACTGTCCTCTGGCAGTCGGAAGGCTTCACACACAAGCCCGCTTCTTTGCGGCTTCGTTCTTCGCCTCTTCTAAGCAACCGCGATCTCTGCTTCTCGGAGGCGAAGAAGCGGCTAATTCGCGCAAAGCTCAGTAAAGCGGCAGCAAAGCGCTCTGGAGCGCCGCTTCAAGCCGAAAGACGCCGGGAAGCGGCACTTTCCTCCGGATAGCTCCGGAGCCGCGCTTCTGCTTCTCTAGTCATCTCTAGCTTAGCGAAAAGCTTTCCCACTCCATTTGGCAAGGGGAGAGCGTACCTGCACTGCACACTAACCGCGGTTTGCAAAGAAAGAGGATTTGCTGCACATTCCAAGGACACGGCTCTTTCCGAGGCAATCTGCAACCTGCTGTCAGATGGAAGTGCTCTCTGCCCTCTCCTGCCCAGCTCTAGGTACTAGCGGGCACTTGCCAGCCTGGCCGAGGCAAACAACCTCGAGAGATGTCACAGAGCATAAGTGGAGCACAGATGCTCAAAAGCAGCAAAGCTGAAGAGCCTGGCTCAGCTTGACTAGTGTGCAATTGACTGACTGCGAAAAACAAAGCAGCAGAGCACCGGGCTTCTGGGCGCTGTGAAGGCAATTGCCAAAACCAGGCAGCTGTTCCTTCCCAAGCACAGGCAGCTGCCTATGTTCTTGCTTGTCGACAAACTCACCGCTGCCCTTCTTTTCAGCAGCTGCCACCGTCTTCGGTGCATCTCGGAGCCTCTGGCGACGAGCAAGACTTGCCAAGGTGGGAGGCATCAGGACCAAGTCAAAACCCAGGCAAGTTGTCCTGGAACGCTTTCCATTCGCTTGCCGAGAGTGAATTCAACAGGCAGGAGAGCGGCAGCCACCGTCCTCCAGCAGTCTGAAGGCTTCGCACACAAGCCCGCTTCTTTGCGGCTTCGTTCTTCGCCTCTTCCAAGCAACCGCGATCTCTGCTTCTCGGAGGCGAAGAAGCGGCTAATTCGCGCACAGCTCAGTAGAGCGGCAGCAAAGCGCTCCGGAGCGCCGCTTCAAGCCGAAAGACGCCGGGAAACGGCACTTTCTTCCGGATAGCTCCGGAGCCGCGCTTCTGCTTCTCTAGTCATCTCTAGCTTAGCGAAAAGCTTTCCCACTCCATTTGGCAAGGGGAGAGCGTACCTGCACTGCACACTAACCGCGGTTTGCAAAGAAAGAGGATTTGCTGCACATTCCAAGGACACGGCTCTTTCCGAGGCAATCTGCAACCTGCTGTCAGATGGAAGTGCTCTCTGCCCTCTCCTGCCCAGCTCTAGGTACTAGCGGGCACTTTCCAGCCTGGCCGAGGCAAACAACCTCCAGAGATGTCACAGAGCCTAAGTGGAGCACAGATGCTCAAAAGCAGCAAAGCTGAAGAGCCTGGCTCAGCTTCACTAGTGTGCAATTGACTGACTGCGAAAAACAAAGCAGCAGAGCACCGGGCTTCTGGGCGCTGTGAAGGCAATTGCCAAAACCAGGCAGCTGCTCCTTCCCAAGCACAGGCAGCTGCCTATGTTCTTGCTTGTCGACAAACTCACCGCTGCCCTTCTTTTCAGCAGCTGCCACCGTCTTCGGTGCATCTCGGAGCCTCTGGCGACGAGCAAGACTTGCCAAGGTGGGAGGCATCAGGACCAAGTAAAAACCCAGGCAAGTTGTCCTGGAACGCTTTCCATTCGCTTGCCGAGAGTGAATTCAAGAGGCAGGAGAGCGGCAGCCACTGTCCCCCGGCAGTCTGAAGGCTTCACACACAAGCCCGCTTCTTTGCGGCTTCGTTCTTCGCCTCTTCCAAGCAACCGCGATCTCTGCTTCTCGGAGGCGAAGAAGCGGCTAATTCGCGCACAGCTCAGTAAAGCGGCAGCAAAGCGCTCCGGAGCGCCGCTTCAAGCCGAAAGACGCCGGGAAGAGGCACTTTCCTCCGGATAGCTCCGGAGTCGCGCTTCTGCTTCTCTAGTCATCTCTAGCTTAGCGAAAAGCTTTCCCACTCCATTTGGCAAGGGGAGAGTGGACCTGCACTGCACACTAACCGCAGATTGCAAAGAAAGAGGATTTGCTGCACATTCCAAGGACACGGCTCTTTCCGAGGCAATCTGCAACCTGCTGTCAGATGGAAGTGCTCTCTGCCCTCTCCTGCCCAGCTCTAGGTACTAGCGGGCACTTTCCAGCCTGGGCGAGGCAAACAACCTCCAGAGATGTCACAGAGCATAAGTGGGGCACAGATGCTCAAAAGCAGCAAAGCTGAAGAGCCTGGCTCAGCTTGACTAGTGTGCAATTGACTGACTGCGAAAAACAAAGCAGCAGAGCACCGGGCTTCTGGGCGCTGTGAAGGCAATTGCCAAAACCAGGCAGCTGCTCCTTCCCAAGCACAGGCAGCTGCCTATGTTCTTGCTTGTCGACAAACTCACCGCTGCCCTTCTTTTCAGCAGCTGCCACCGTCTTCGGTGCATCTCGGAGCCTCTGGCGACGAGCAAGACTTGCCAAGGTGGGACACATCAGGACCAAGTCAAAACCCAGGCAAGTTGTCCAGGAACGCTTTCCATTCGCTTGCCGAGAGTGAATTCAAGAGGCAGGAGAGCGGCAGCCACTGTCCTCTGGCAGTCGGAAGGCTTCACACACAAGCCCGCTTCTTTGCGGCTTCGTTCTTCGCCTCTTCTAAGCAACCGCGATCTCTGCTTCTCGGAGGCGAAGAAGCGGCTAATTCGCGCAAAGCTCAGTAAAGCGGCAGCGGAGCGCTCCGGAGCGCCGCTTCAAGCCGAAAGACCGCGGGAAACGGCACTTTCCTCCGGATAGCTCCGGAGCCGCGCTTCTGCTTCTCTAGTCATCTCTAGCTTAGCGAAAAGCTTTCCCACTCCATTTGGCAAGGGGAGAGCGTACCTGCACTGCACACTAACCGCGGTTTGCAAAGAAAGAGGATTTGCTGCACATTCCAAGGACACGGCTCTTTCCGAGGCAATCTGCAACCTGCTGTCAGATGGAAGTGCTCTCTGCCCTCTCCTGCCCAGCTCTAGCTACTAGCGGGCACTTTCCAGCCTGGCCGAGGCAAACAACCTCCAGAGATGTCACAGAGCCTAAGTGGAGCACAGATGCTCAAAAGCAGCAAAGCTGAAGAGCCTGCTCAGCTTCACTAGTGTGCAATTGACTGACTGCGAAAAACAAAGCAGCAGAGCACCGGGCTTCTGGGCGCTGTGAAGGCAATTGCCAAAACCAGGCAGCTGCTCCTTCCCAAGCACAGGCAGCTGCCTATGTTCTTGCTTGTCGACAAACTCACCGCTGCCCTTCTTTTCAGCAGCTGCCACCGTCTTCTGTGCATCTCGGAGCCTCTGGCGACGAGCAAGACTTGCCAAGGTGGGACGCATCAGGGACCAAGTCAAAACCCAGGCAAGTTGTCCTGGAACGCTTTCCATTCGCTTGCCGAGAGTGAATTCAACAGGCAGGAGAGCGGCAGCCACTGTCCTCTGGCAGTCGGAAGGCTTCACACACAAGCCCGCTTCTTTGCGGCTTCGTTCTTCGCCTCTTCTAAGCAACCGCGATCTCTGCTTCTCGGAGGCGAAGAAGCGGCTAATTCGCGCACAGCTCAGTAAAGCGGCAGCGGAGCGCTCCGGAGCGCCGCTTCAAGCCGAAAGACCCCGGGAAACGGCACTTTCCTCCGGATAGCTCCGGAGCCGCGCTTCTGCTTCTCTAGTCATCTCTAGCTTAGCGAAAATCTTTCCCACTCCATTTGGCAAGGGGAGAGTGTACCTGCACTGCACACTAACCGCGGTTTGCAAAGAAAGAGGATTTGCTGCACATTCCAAGGACACGGCTCTTTCCGAGGCAATCTGCAACCTGCTGTCAGATGGAAGTGCTCTCTGCCCTCTCCTGCCCAGCTCTAGGTACTAGCGGGCACTTTCCAGCCTGGCCGAGGCAAACAACCTCGAGAGATGTCACAGAGCATAAGTGGAGCACAGATGCTCAAAAGCAGCAAAGCTGAAGAGCCTGGCTCAGCTTCACTAGTGTGCAATTGACTGACTGCGAAAACAAAGCAGCAGAGCACCGGGCTTCTGGGCGCTGTGAAGGCAATTGCCAAAACCAGGCAGCTGCTCCTTCCCAAGCACAGGCAGCTGCCTATGTTCTTGCTTGTCGACAAACTCACCGCTGCCCTTCTTTTCAGCAGCTGCCACCGTCTTCGGTGCATCTCGGAGCCTCTGGCGACGAGCAAGACTTGCCAAGGTGGGACACATCAGGACCAAGTCAAAACCCAGGCAAGTTGTCCAGGAACGCTTTCCATTCGCTTGCCGAGAGTGAATTCAAGAGGCAGGAGAGCGGCAGCCACTGTCCTCTGGCAGTCGGAAGGCTTCACACACAAGCCCGCTTCTTTGCGGCTTCGCTCTTCGCCTCTTCTAAGCAACCGCGAATCTCTGCTTCTCAGAGGCGAAGAAGCGGCTAATTCGCGCACAGCTCAGTAGAGCGGCAGCAAAGCGCTCCGGAGCGCCGCTTCAAGCCGAAAGACGCCGGGAAACGGCACTTTCCTCCGGATAGCTCCGGAGCCGCGCTTCTGCTTCTCTAGTCATCTCTAGCTTAGCGAAAAGCTTTCCCACTCCATTTGGCAAGGGGAGAGCGTACCTGCACTGCACACTAACCGCGGTTTGCAAAGAAAGAGGATTTGCTGCACATTCCAAGGACACGGCTCTTTCCGAGGCAATCTGCAACCTGCTGTCAGATGGAAGTGCTCTCTGCCCTCTCCTGCCCAGCTCTAGGTACTAGCGGGCACTTTCCAGCCTGGCCGAGGCAAACAACCTCCAGAGATGTCACAGAGCATAAGTGGAGCACAGATGCTCAAAAGCAGCAAAGCTGAAGAGCCTGGCTCAGCTTCACTAGTGTGCAATTGACTGACTGCGAAAAACAAAGCAGCAGAGCACCGGGCTTCTGGGCGCTGTGAAGGCAATTGCCAAAACCAGGCAGCTGCTCCTTCCCAAGCACAGGCAGCTGCCTATGTTCTTGCTTGTCGACAAACTCACCGCTGCCCTTCTTTTCAGCAGCTGCCACCGTCTTCGGTGCATCTCGGAGCCTCTGGCGACGAGCAAGACTTGCCAAGGTGGGAGGCATCAGGACCAAGTCAAAACGCAGGCAAGTTGTCCTGGAACGCTTTCCATTCGCTTGCCGAGAGTGAATTCAACAGGCAGGAGAGCGGCAGCCACTGTCCCCCGGCAGTCTGAAGGCTTCACACACAAGCCCGCTTCTTTGCGGCTTCGTTCTTCGCCTCTTCCAAGCAACCGCTATCTCTGCTTCTCGGAGGCGAAGAAGCGGCTAATTCGCGCACAGCTCAGTAAAGCGGCAGCAAAGCGCTCCAGAGCGCCGCTTCAAGCCGAAAGACGCCGGGAAACGGCACTTTCCTCCGGATAGCTCCGGAGCCGCGCTTCTGCTTCTCTAGTCATCTCTAGCTTAGCGAAAAGCTTTCCCACTCCAGTTGGCAAGGGGAGAGCGTACCTGCACTGCACACTAACCGCGGTTTGCAAAGAAAGAGGATTTGCTGCACATTCCAAGGACACGGCTCTTTCCGAGGCAATCTGCAACCTGCTGTCAGATGGAAGTGCTCTCTGCCCTCTCCTGCCCAGCTCTAGGTACTAGCGGGCACTTTCCAGCCTGGCCGAGGCAAACAACCTCCAGAGATGTCACAGAGCCTAAGTGGAGCACAGATGCTCAAAAGCAGCAAAGCTGAAGAGCCTGGCTCAGCTTCACTAGTGTGCAATTGACTGACTGCGAAAAACAAAGCAGCAGAGCACCGGGCTTCTGGGCGCTGTGAAGGCAATTGCCAAAACCAGGCAGCTGCTCCTTCCCAAGCACAGGCAGCTGCCTATGTTCTTGCTTGTCGACAAACTCACCGCTGCCCTTCTTTTCAGCAGCTGCCACCGTCTTCTGTGCATCTCGGAGCCTCTGGCGACGAGCAAGACATGCCAAGGTGGGACGCATCAGGACACACTCAAAACCCAGGCAAGTTGTCCTGGAACGCTTTCCATTCGCTTGCCGAGAGTGAATTCAAGAGGCAGGAGAGCGGCAGCCACTGTCCCCCGGCAGTCTGAAGGCTTCACACACAAGCCCGCTTCTTTGCGGCTTCGTTCTTCGCCTCTTCCAAGCAACCGCCATCTCTGCTTCTCGGAGGCGAAGAAGCGGCTAATTCGCGCACAGCTCAGTAAAGCGGCAGCAAAGCGCTCCGGAGCGCCGCTTCAAGCCGAAAGACGCCGGGAAACGGCACTTTCCTCCGGATAGCTCCGGAGCCGCGCTTCTGCTTCTCTAGTCATCTCTAGCTTAGCGAAAAGCTTTCCCACTCCAGTTGGCAAGGGGAGAGCGTACCTGCACTGCACACTAACCGCGGTTTGCAAAGAAAGAGGATTTGCTGCACATTCCAAGGACACGGCTCTTTCCGAGGCAATCTGCAACCTGCTGTCAGATGGAAGTGCTCTCTGCCCTCTCCTGCCCAGCTCTAGGTACTAGCGGGCACTTTCCAGCCTGGCCGAGGCAAACAACCTCCAGAGATGTCACAGAGCATAAGTGGAGCACAGATGCTCAAAAGCAGCAAAGCTGAAGAGCCTGGCTCAGCTTCACTAGTGTGCAATTGACTGACTGCGAAAAACAAAGCAGCAGAGCACCGGGCTTCTGGGCGCTGTGAAGGCAATTGCCAAAACCAGGCAGCTGCTCCTTCCCAAGCACAGGCAGCTGCCTATGTTCTTGCTTGTCGACAAACTCACCGCTGCCTTTCTTTTCAGCAGCTGCCACCGTCTTCGGTGCATCTCGGAGCCTCTGGCGACGAGCAAGACTTGCCAAGGTGGGACGCATCAGGACCAAGTCAAAACCCAGGCAAGTTGTCCTGGAACGCTTTCCATTCGCTTGCCGAGAGTGAATTCAAGAGGCAGGAGAGCGGCAGCCACCGTCCTCTGGCAGTCGGAAGGCTTCGCACACAAGCCCGCTTCTTTGTGGCTTCGTTCTTCGCCTCTTCCAAGCAACCGCGATCTCTGCTTCTCAGAGGCGAAGAAGCGGCTAATTCGCGCACAGCTCAGTAGAGCGGCAGCGCTCCGGAGCGCCGCTTCAAGCCGAAAGACCCCGGGAAACGGCACTTTCCTCCGGATAGCTCCGGAGCCGCGCTTCTGCTTCTCTAGTCATCTCTAGCTTAGCGAAAAGCTTTCCCACTCCATTTGGCAAGGGGAGAGCGTACCTGCACTGCACACTAACCGCGGTTTGCAAAGAAAGAGGATTTGCTGCACATTCCAAGGACACGGCTCTTTCCGAGGCAATCTGCAACCTGCTGTCAGATGGAAGTGCTCTCTGCCCTCTCCTGCCCAGCTCTAGGTACTAGCGGGCACTTTCCAGCCTGGCCGAGGCAAACAACCTCCAGAGATGTCACAGAGCATAAGTGGAGCACAGATGCTCAAAAGCAGCAAAGCTGAAGAGCCTGGCTCAGCTTCACTAGTGTGCAATTGACTGACTGCGAAAAACAAAGCAGCAGAGCACCGGGCTTCTTGGCGCTGTGAAGGCAATTGCCAAAACCAGGCAGCTGCTCCTTCCCAAGCACAGGCAGCTGCCTATGTTCTTGCTTGTCGACAAACTCACCGCTGCCCTTCTTTTCAGCAGCTGCCACCGTCTTCGGTGCATCTCGGAGCCTCTGGCGACGAGCAAGACTTGCCAAGGTGGGAGGCATCAGGACCAAGTCAAAACGCAGGCAAGTTGTCCTGGAACGCTTTCCATTCGCTTGCCGAGAGTGAATTCAACAGGCAGGAGAGCGGCAGCCACTGTCCCCCGGCAGTCTGAAGGCTTCACACACAAGCCCGCTTCTTTGCGGCTTCGTTCTTCGCCTCTTCCAAGCAACCGCGATCTCTGCTTCTCGGAGGCGAAGAAGCGACTAATTCGCGCACAGCTCAGTAAAGCGGCAGCGGAGCGCTCCGGAGCGCCGCTTCAAGCCGAAAGACCCCGGGAAACGGCACTTTCCTCCGGATAGCTCCGGAGCCGCGCTTCTGCTTCTCTAGTCATCGCTACCTTAGCGAAAAGCTTTCCCACTCCAGTTGGCAAGGGGAGAGCGTACGTGCACTGCACACTAACCGCGGTTTGCAAAGAAAGAGGATTTGCTGCACATTCCAAGGACACGGCTCTTTCCGAGGCAATCTGCAACCTGCTGTCAGATGGAAGTGCTCTCTGCCCTCTCCTGCCCAGCTCTAGGTACTAGCGGGCACTTTCCAGCCTGGGCGAGGCAAACAACCTCGAGAGATGTCACAGAGCCTAAGTGGAGCACAGATGCTCAAAAGCAGCAAAGCTGAAGAGCCTGGCTCAGCTTCACTAGTGTGCAATTGACTGACTGCGAAAAACAAAGCAGCAGAGCACCGGGCTTCTGGGCGCTGTGAAGGCAATTGCCAAAACCAGGCAGCTGCTCCTTCCCAAGCACAGGCAGCTGCCTATGTTCTTGCTTGTCGACAAACTCACCGCTGCCCTTCTTTTCAGCAGCTGCCACCGTCTTCGGTGCATCTCGGAGCCTCTGGCGACGAGCAAGACTTGCCAAGGTGGGAGGCATCAGGACCAAGTCAAAACCCAGGCAAGTTGTCCTGGAACGCTTTCCATTCGCTTGCCGAGAGTGAATTCAAGAGGCAGGAGAGCGGCAGCCACTGTCCTCTGGCAGTCGGAAGGCTTCACACACAAGCCCGCTTCTTTGCGGCTTCGTTCTTCGCCTCTTCTAAGCAACCGCGATCTCTGCTTCTCGGAGGCGAAGAAGCGGCTAATTCGCGCACAGCTCAGTAAAGCGGCAGCGCAGCGCTCCGGAGCGCCGCTTCAAGCCGAAAGACCCCGGGAAACGGCACTTTCCTCCGGATAGCTCCGGAGCCGCGCTTCTGCTTCTCTAGTCATCTCTAGCTTAGCGAAAATCTTTCCCACTCCATTTGGCAAGGGGAGAGTGTACCTGCACTGCACACTAACCGCGGTTTGCAAAGAAAGCAGATTTGCTGCACATTCCAAGGACACGGCTCTTTCCGAGGCAATCTGCAACCTGCTGTCAGATGGAAGTGCTCTCTGCCCTCTCCTGCCCAGCTCTAGGTACTAGCGGGCACTTTCCAGCCTGGCCGAGGCAAACAACCTCGAGAGATGTCACAGAGCATAAGTGGGGCACAGATGCTCAAAAGCAGCAAAGCTGAAGAGCCTGGCTCAGCTTCACTAGTGTGCAATTGACTGACTGCGAAAAACAAAGCAGCAGAGCACCGGGCTTCTGGGCGCTGTGAAGGCAATTGCCAAAACCAGGCAGCTGCTCCTTCCCAAGCACAGGCAGCTGCCTATGTTCTTGCTTGTCGACAAACTCACCGCTGCCCTTCTTTTCAGCAGCTGCCACCGTCTTCTGTGCATCTCGGAGCCTCTGGCGACGAGCAAGACTTGCCAAGGTGGGACGCATCAGGACCAAGGCAAAACCCAGGCAAGTTGTCCTGGAACGCTTTCCATTCTCTTGCCGAGAGTGAATTCAACAGGCAGGAGAGCGGCAGCCACCGTCCTCTGGCAGTCGGAAGGCTTCGCACACAAGCCCGCTTCTTTGTGGCTTCGTTCTTCGCCTCTTCCAAGCAACCGCGATCTCTGCTTCTCAGAGGCGAAGAAGCGGCTAATTCGCGCACAGCTCAGTAGAGCGGCAGCAAAGCGCTCCGGAGCGCCGCTTCAAGCCGAAAGACGCCGGGAAACGGCACTTTCCTCCGGATAGCTCCGGAGCCGCGCTTCTGCTTCTCTAGTCATCTCTAGCTTAGCGAAAAGCTTTCCCACTCCATTTGGCAAGGGGAGAGCGTACCTGCACTGCACACTAACCGCGGTTTGCAAAGAAAGAGGATTTGCTGCACATTCCAAGGACACGGCTCTTTCCGAGGCAATCTGCAACCTGCTGTCAGATGGAAGTGCTCTCTGCCCTCTCCTGCCCAGCTCTAGGTACTAGCGGGCACTTTCCAGCCTGGCCGAGGCAAACAACCTCCAGAGATGTCACAGAGCATAAGTGGAGCACAGATGCTCAAAAGCAGCAAAGCTGAAGAGCCTGGCTCAGCTTCACTAGTGTGCAATTGACTGACTGCGAAAAACAAAGCAGCAGAGCACCGGGCTTCTGGGCGCTGTGAAGGCAATTGCCAAAACCAGGCAGCTGCTCCTTCCCAAGCACAGGCAGCTGCCTATGTTCTTGCTTGTCGACAAACTCACCGCTGCCCTTCTTTTCAGCAGCTGCCACCGTCTTCGGTGCATCTCGGAGCCTCTGGCGACGAGCAAGACTTGCCAAGGTGGGAGGCATCAGGACCAAGTCAAAACGCAGGCAAGTTGTCCTGGAACGCTTTCCATTCGCTTGCCGAGAGTGAATTCAACAGGCAGGAGAGCGGCAGCCACTGTCCCCCGGCAGTCTGAAGGCTTCACACACAAGCCCGCTTCTTTGCGGCTTCGTTCTTCGCCTCTTCCAAGCAACCGCTATCTCTGCTTCTCGGAGGCGAAGAAGCGGCTAATTCGCGCACAGCTCAGTAAAGCGGCAGCAAAGCGCTCCAGAGCGCCGCTTCAAGCCGAAAGACGCCGGGAAACGGCACTTTCCTCCGGATAGCTCCGGAGCCGCGCTTCTGCTTCTCTAGTCATCTCTAGCTTAGCGAAAAGCTTTCCCACTCCAGTTGGCAAGGGGAGAGCGTACCTGCACTGCACACTAACCGCGGTTTGCAAAGAAAGAGGATTTGCTGCACATTCCAAGGACACGGCTCTTTCCGAGGCAATCTGCAACCTGCTGTCAGATGGAAGTGCTCTCTGCCCTCTCCTGCCCAGCTCTAGGTACTAGCGGGCACTTTCCAGCCTGGCCGAGGCAAACAACCTCCAGAGATGTCACAGAGCCTAAGTGGAGCACAGATGCTCAAAAGCAGCAAAGCTGAAGAGCCTGGCTCAGCTTCACTAGTGTGCAATTGACTGACTGCGAAAAACAAAGCAGCAGAGCACCGGGCTTCTGGGCGCTGTGAAGGCAATTGCCAAAACCAGGCAGCTGCTCCTTCCCAAGCACAGGCAGCTGCCTATGTTCTTGCTTGTCGACAAACTCACCGCTGCCCTTCTTTTCAGCAGCTGCCACCGTCTTCTGTGCATCTCGGAGCCTCTGGCGACGAGCAAGACATGCCAAGGTGGGACGCATCAGGACACACTCAAAACCCAGGCAAGTTGTCCTGGAACGCTTTCCATTCGCTTGCCAAGAGTGAATTCAAGAGGCAGGAGAGCGGCAGCCACTGTCCCCCGGCAGTCTGAAGGCTTCACACACAAGCCCGCTTCTTTGCGGCTTCGTTCTTCGCCTCTTCCAAGCAACCGCCATCTCTGCTTCTCGGAGGCGAAGAAGCGGCTAATTCGCGCACAGCTCAGTAAAGCGGCAGCAAAGCGCTCCGGAGCGCCGCTTCAAGCCGAAAGACGCCGGGAAACGGCACTTTCCTCCGGATAGCTCCGGAGCCGCGCTTCTGCTTCTCTAGTCATCTCTAGCTTAGCGAAAAGCTTTCCCACTCCAGTTGGCAAGGGGAGAGCGTACCTGCACTGCACACTAACCGCGGTTTGCAAAGAAAGAGGATTTGCTGCACATTCCAAGGACACGGCTCTTTCCGAGGCAATCTGCAACCTGCTGTCAGATGGAAGTGCTCTCTGCCCTCTCCTGCCCAGCTCTAGGTACTAGCGGGCACTTTCCAGCCTGGCCGAGGCAAACAACCTCCAGAGATGTCACAGAGCATAAGTGGAGCACAGATGCTCAAAAGCAGCAAAGCTGAAGAGCCTGGCTCAGCTTCACTAGTGTGCAATTGACTGACTGCGAAAAACAAAGCAGCAGAGCACCGGGCTTCTGGGCGCTGTGAAGGCAATTGCCAAAACCAGGCAGCTGCTCCTTCCCAAGCACAGGCAGCTGCCTATGTTCTTGCTTGTCGACAAACTCACCGCTGCCTTTCTTTTCAGCAGCTGCCACCGTCTTCGGTGCATCTCGGAGCCTCTGGCGACGAGCAAGACTTGCCAAGGTGGGACGCATCAGGACCAAGTCAAAACCCAGGCAAGTTGTCCTGGAACGCTTTCCATTCGCTTGCCGAGAGTGAATTCAAGAGGCAGGAGAGCGGCAGCCACCGTCCTCTGGCAGTCGGAAGGCTTCGCACACAAGCCCGCTTCTTTGTGGCTTCGTTCTTCGCCTCTTCCAAGCAACCGCGATCTCTGCTTCTCAGAGGCGAAGAAGCGGCTAATTCGCGCACAGCTCAGTAGAGCGGCAGCGCTCCGGAGCGCCGCTTCAAGCCGAAAGACGCCGGGAAACGG
Organism: Anomalospiza imberbis; assembly: GCF_031753505.1. Taxonomy (NCBI): domain Eukaryota; kingdom Metazoa; phylum Chordata; class Aves; order Passeriformes; family Viduidae; genus Anomalospiza; species Anomalospiza imberbis. The sequence goes on from NW_027099866.1 coordinate 68,054, forward strand.
CACTTTCCTCCGGATAGCTCCGGAGCCGCGCTTCTGCTTCTCTAGTCATCTCTAGCTTAGCGAAAAGCTTTCCCACTCCATTTGGCAAGGGGAGAGCGTACCTGCACTGCACACTAACCGCGGTTTGCAAAGAAAGAGGATTTGCTGCACATTCCAAGGACACGGCTCTTTCCGAGGCAATCTGCAACCTGCTGTCAGATGGAAGTGCTCTCTGCCCTCTCCTGCCCAGCTCTAGGTACTAGCGGGCACTTTCCAGCCTGGCCGAGGCAAACAACCTCCAGAGATGTCACAGAGCATAAGTGGAGCACAGATGCTCAAAAGCAGCAAAGCTGAAGAGCCTGGCTCAGCTTCACTAGTGTGCAATTGACTGACTGCGAAAAACAAAGCAGCAGAGCACCGGGCTTCTGGGCGCTGTGAAGGCAATTGCCAAAACCAGGCAGCTGCTCCTTCCCAAGCACAGGCAGCTGCCTATGTTCTTGCTTGTCGACAAACTCACCGCTGCCCTTCTTTTCAGCAGCTGCCACCGTCTTCGGTGCATCTCGGAGCCTCTGGCGACGAGCAAGACTTGCCAAGGTGGGAGGCATCAGGACCAAGTCAAAACGCAGGCAAGTTGTCCTGGAACGCTTTCCATTCGCTTGCCGAGAGTGAATTCAACAGGCAGGAGAGCGGCAGCCACTGTCCTTTGGCAGTCTGAAGGCTTCACACACAAGCCCGCTTCTTTGCGGCTTCGTTCTTCGCCTCTTCCAAGCAACCGCGATCTCTGCTTCTCGGAGGCGAAGAAGCGGCTAATTCGCGCACAGCTCAGTAAAGCGGCAGCAAAGCGCTCCAGAGCGCCGCTTCAAGCCGAAAGACGCCGGGAAACGGCACTTTCCTCCGGATAGCTCCGGAGCCGCGCTTCTGCTTCTCTAGTCATCTCTAGCTTAGCGAAAAGCTTTCCCACTCCAGTTGGCAAGGGGAGAGTGTACCTGCACTGCACACTAACCGCGGTTTGCAAAGAAAGAGGATTTGCTGCACATTCCAAGGACACGGCTCTTTCCGAGGCAATCTGCAACCTGCTGTCAGATGGAAGTGCTCTCTGCCCTCTCCTGCCCAGCTCTAGGTACTAGCTGGCACTTTCCAGCCTGGGCGAGGCAAACAACCTCCAGAGATGTCACAGAGCCTAAGTGGAGCACAGATGCTCAAAAGCAGCAAAGCTGAAGAGCCTGGCTCAGCTTCACTAGTGTGCAATTGACTGACTGCGAAAAACAAAGCAGCAGAGCACCGGGCTTCTGGGCGCTGTGAAGGCAATTGCCAAAACCAGGCAGCTGCTCCTTCCCAAGCACAGGCAGCTGCCTATGTTCTTGCTTGTCGACAAACTCACCGCTGCCCTTCTTTTCAGCAGCTGCCACCGTCTTCGGTGCATCTCGGAGCCTCTGGCGACGAGCAAGACTTGCCAAGGTGGGAGGCATCAGGACCAAGTCAAAACCCAGGCAAGTTGTCCTGGAACGCTTTCCATTCGCTTGCCGAGAGTGAATTCAAGAGGCAGGAGAGCGGCAGCCACTGTCCTTTGGCAGTCGGAAGGCTTCACACACAAGCCCGCTTCTTTGCGGCTTCGTTCTTCGCCTCTTCCAAGCAACCGCCATCTCTGCTTCTCGGAGGCGAAGAAGCGGCTAATTCGCGCACAGCTCAGTAAAGCGGCAGCAAAGCACTCCGGAGCGCCGCTTCAAGCCGAAAGACGCCGGGAAACGGCACTTTCCTCCGGATAGCTCCGGAGCCGCGCTTCTGCTTCTCTAGTCATCTCTAGCTTAGCGAAAAGCTTTCCCACTCCAGTTGGCAAGGGGAGAGCGTACCTGCACTGCACACTAACCGCGGTTTGCAAAGAAAGAGGATTTGCTGCACATTCCAAGGACACGGCTCTTTCCGAGGCAATCTGCAACCTGCTGTCAGATGGAAGTGCTCTCTGCCCTCTCCTGCCCAGCTCTAGGTACTAGCGGGCACTTTCCAGCCTGGCCGAGGCAAACAACCTCCAGAGATGTCACAGAGCCTAAGTGGAGCACAGATGCTCAAAAGCAGCAAAGCTGAAGAGCCTGGCTCAGCTTCACTAGTGTGCAATTGACTGACTGTGAAAAACAAAGCAGCAGAGCACCGGGCTTCTGGGCGCTGTGAAGGCAATTGCCAAAACCAGGCAGCTGTTCCTTCCCAAGCACAGGCAGCTGCCCATGTTCTTGCTTGTCGACAAACTCACCGCTGCCCTTCTTTTCAGCAGCTGCCACCGTCTTCGGTGCATCTCGGAGCCTCTGGCGACGAGCAAGACTTGCCAAGGTGGGAGGCATCAGGACCAAGTCAAAACCCAGGCAAGTTGTCCTGGAACGCTTTCCATTCGCTTGCCGAGAGTGAATTCAAGAGGCAGGAGAGCGGCAGCCACTGTCCTCCGGCAGTCTGAAGGCTTCGCACACAAGCCCGCTTCTTTGCGGCTTCGTTCTTCGCCTCTTCCAAGCATCCGCGATCTCTGCTTCTCGGAGGCGAAGAAGCGGCTAATTCGCGCACAGCTCAGTAAAGCGGCAGCGCAGCGCTCCGGAGCGCCGCTTCAAGCCGAAAGACGCCGGGAAACGGCACTTGTCTCCGGATAGCTCCGGAGCCGCGCTTCTGCTTCTCTAGTCATCTCTAGCTTAGCGAAAATCTTTCCCACTCCATTTGGCAAGGGGAGAGTGTACCTGCACTGCACACTAACCGCGGTTTGCAAAGAAAGAGGATTTGCTGCACATTCCAAGGACACGGCTCTTTCCGAGGCAATCTGCAACCTGCTGTCAGATGGAAGTGCTCTCTGCCCTCTCCTGCCCAGCTCTAGGTACTAGCGGGCACTTTCCAGCCTGGCCGAGGCAAACAACCTCCAGAGATGTCACAGAGCATAAGTGGGGCACAGATGCTCAAAAGCAGCAAAGCTGAAGAGCCTGGCTCAGCTTCACTAGTGTGCAATTGACTGACTGCGAAAAACAAAGCAGCAGAGCACCGGGCTTCTGGGCGCTGTGAAGGCAATTGCCAAAACCAGGCAGCTGCTCCTTCCCAAGCACAGGCAGCTGCCCATGTTCTTGCTTGTCGACAAACTCACCGCTGCCTTTCTTTTCAGCAGCTGCCACCGTCTTCGGTGCATCTCGGAGCCTCTGGCGACGAGCAAGACTTGCCAAGGTGGGACGCATCAGGACCAAGTCAAAACCCAGGCAAGTTGTCCTGGAACGCTTTCCATTCGCTTGCCGAGAGTGAATTCAACAGGCAGGAGAGCGGCAGCCACCGTCCTCCGGCAGTCTGAAGGCTTCGCACACAAGCCCGCTTCTTTGCGGCTTCGTTCTTCGCCTCTTCCAAGCATCCGCGATCTCTGCTTCTCGGAGGCGAAGAAGCGGCTAATTCGCGCACAGCTCAGTAAAGCGGCAGCGCAGCGCTCCGGAGCGCCGCTTCAAGCCGAAAGACGCCGGGAAACGGCACTTGTCTCCGGATAGCTCCGGAGCCGCGCTTCTGCTTCTCTAGTCATCTCTAGCTTAGCGAAAATCTTTCCCACTCCATTTGGCAAGGGGAGAGTGTACCTGCACTGCACACTAACCGCGGTTTGCAAAGAAAGAGGATTTGCTGCACATTCCAAGGACACGGCTCTTTCCGAGGCAATCTGCAACCTGCTGTCAGATGGAAGTGCTCTCTGCCCTCTCCTGCCCAGCTCTAGGTACTAGCGGGCACTTTCCAGCCTGGCCGAGGCAAACAACCTCCAGAGATGTCACAGAGCATAAGTGGGGCACAGATGCTCAAAAGCAGCAAAGCTGAAGAGCCTGGCTCAGCTTCACTAGTGTGCAATTGACTGACTGCGAAAAACAAAGCAGCAGAGCACCGGGCTTCTGGGCGCTGTGAAGGCAATTGCCAAAACCAGGCAGCTGCTCCTTCCCAAGCACAGGCAGCTGCCCATGTTCTTGCTTGTCGACAAACTCACCGCTGCCTTTCTTTTCAGCAGCTGCCACCGTCTTCGGTGCATCTCGGAGCCTCTGGCGACGAGCAAGACTTGCCAAGGTGGGACGCATCAGGACCAAGTCAAAACCCAGGCAAGTTGTCCTGGAACGCTTTCCATTCGCTTGCCGAGAGTGAATTCAACAGGCAGGAGAGCGGCAGCCACCGTCCTCTGGCAGTCGGAAGGCTTCGCACACAAGCCCGCTTCTTTGTGGCTTCGTTCTTCGCCTCTTCCAAGCAACCGCGATCTCTGCTTCTCAGAGGCGAAGAAGCGGCTAATTCGCGCACAGCTCAGTAGAGCGGCAGCGCAGCGCTCCGGAGCGCCGCTTCAAGCCGAAAGACGCCGGGAAGCGGCACTTTCCTCCGGATAGCTCCGGAGCCGCGCTTCTGCTTCTCTAGTCATCTCTAGCTTAGCGAAAAGCTTTCCCACTCCAGTTGGCAAGGGGAGAGCGTACCTGCACTGCACACTAACCGCGGTTTGCAAAGAAAGAGGATTTGCTGCACATTCCAAGGACACGGCTCTTTCCGAGGCAATCTGCAACCTGCTGTCAGATGGAAGTGCTCTCTGCCCTCTCCTGCCCAGCTCTAGGTACTAGCGGGCACTTTCCAGCCTGGCCGAGGCAAACAACCTCCAGAGATGTCACAGAGCCTAAGTGGAGCACAGATGCTCAAAAGCAGCAAAGCTGAAGAGCCTGGCTCAGCTTCACTAGTGTGCAATTGACTGACTGCGAAAAACAAAGCAGCAGAGCACCGGGCTTCTGGGCGCTGTGAAGGCAATTGCCAAAACCAGGCAGCTGCTCCTTCCCAAGCACAGGCAGCTGCCTATGTTCTTGCTTGTCGACAAACTCACCGCTGCCCTTCTTTTCAGCAGCTGCCACCGTCTTCGGTGCATCTCGGAGCCTCTGGCGACGAGCAAGACTTGCCAAGGTGGGAGGCATCAGGACCAAGTCAAAACCCAGGCAAGTTGTCCTGGAACGCTTTCCATTCGCTTGCCGAGAGTGAATTCAAGAGGCAGGAGAGCGGCAGCCACTGTCCTCTGGCAGTCGGAAGGCTTCACACACAAGCCCGCTTCTTTGCGGCTTCGTTCTTCGCCTCTTCTAAGCAACCGCGATCTCTGCTTCTCGGAGGCGAAGAAGCGGCTAATTCGCGCACAGCTCAGTAAAGCGGCAGCGGAGCGCTCCGGAGCGCCGCTTCAAGCCGAAAGACCCCGGGAAACGGCACTTTCCTCCGGATAGCTCCGGAGCCGCGCTTCTGCTTCTCTAGTCATCGCTACCTTAGCGAAAAGCTTTCCCACTCCAGTTGGCAAGGGGAGAGCGTACGTGCACTGCACACTAACCGCGGTTTGCAAAGAAAGAGGATTTGCTGCACATTCCAAGGACACGGCTCTTTCCGAGGCAATCTGCAACCTGCTGTCAGATGGAAGTGCTCTCTGCCCTCTCCTGCCCAGCTCTAGGTACTAGCGGGCACTTTCCAGCCTGGCCGAGGCAAACAACCTCCAGAGATGTCACAGAGCCTAAGTGGAGCACAGATGCTCAAAAGCAGCAAAGCTGAAGAGCCTGGCTCAGCTTCACTAGTGTGCAATTGACTGACTGCGAAAAACAAAGCAGCAGAGCACCGGGCTTCTGGGCGCTGTGAAGGCAATTGCCAAAACCAGGCAGCTGCTCCTTCCCAAGCACAGGCAGCTGCCTATGTTCTTGCTTGTCGACAAACTCACCGCTGCCCTTCTTTTCAGCAGCTGCCACCGTCTTCGGTGCATCTCGGAGCCTCTGGCGACGAGCAAGACTTGCCAAGGTGGGAGGCATCAGGACCAAGTCAAAACCCAGGCAAGTTGTCCTGGAACGCTTTCCATTCGCTTGCCGAGAGTGAATTCAAGAGGCAGGAGAGCGGCAGCCACTGTCCTCTGGCAGTCGGAAGGCTTCACACACAAGCCCGCTTCTTTGCGGCTTCGTTCTTCGCCTCTTCTAAGCAACCGCGATCTCTGCTTCTCGGAGGCGAAGAAGCGGCTAATTCGCGCACAGCTCAGTAAAGCGGCAGCGGAGCGCTCCGGAGCGCCGCTTCAAGCCGAAAGACCCCGGGAAACGGCACTTTCCTCCGGATAGCTCCGGAGCCGCGCTTCTGCTTCTCTAGTCATCGCTACCTTAGCGAAAAGCTTTCCCACTCCAGTTGGCAAGGGGAGAGCGTACGTGCACTGCACACTAACCGCGGTTTGCAAAGAAAGAGGATTTGCTGCACATTCCAAGGACACGGCTCTTTCCGAGGCAATCTGCAACCTGCTGTCAGATGGAAGTGCTCTCTGCCCTCTCCTGCCCAGCTCTAGGTACTAGCGGGCACTTTCCAGCCTGGCCGAGGCAAACAACCTCGAGAGATGTCACAGAGCCTAAGTGGAGCACAGATGCTCAAAAGCAGCAAAGCTGAAGAGCCTGGCTCAGCTTCACTAGTGTGCAATTGACTGACTGCGAAAAACAAAGCAGCAGAGCACCGGGCTTCTGGGCGCTGTGAAGGCAATTGCCAAAACCAGGCAGCTGCTCCTTCCCAAGCACAGGCAGCTGCCTATGTTCTTGCTTGTCGACAAACTCACCGCTGCCCTTCTTTTCAGCAGCTGCCACCGTCTTCGGTGCATCTCGGAGCCTCTGGCGACGAGCAAGACTTGCCAAGGTGGGAGGCATCAGGACCAAGTCAAAACCCAGGCAAGTTGTCCTGGAACGCTTTCCATTCGCTTGCCGAGAGTGAATTCAAGAGGCAGGAGAGCGGCAGCCACTGTCCTCTGGCAGTCGGAAGGCTTCACACACAAGCCCGCTTCTTTGCGGCTTCGTTCTTCGCCTCTTCTAAGCAACCGCGATCTCTGCTTCTCGGAGGCGAAGAAGCGGCTAATTCGCGCACAGCTCAGTAAAGCGGCAGCGGAGCGCTCCGGAGCGCCGCTTCAAGCCGAAAGACCCCGGGAAACGGCACTTTCCTCCGGATAGCTCCGGAGCCGCGCTTCTGCTTCTCTAGTCATCTCTAGCTTAGCGAAAATCTTTCCCACTCCATTTGGCAAGGGGAGAGTGTACCTGCACTGCACACTAACCGCGGTTTGCAAAGAAAGAGGATTTGCTGCACATTCCAAGGACACGGCTCTTTCCGAGGCAATCTGCAACCTGCTGTCAGATGGAAGTGCTCTCTGCCCTCTCCTGCCCAGCTCTAGGTACTAGCGGGCACTTTCCAGCCTGGCCGAGGCAAACAACCTCGAGAGATGTCACAGAGCATAAGTGGGGCACAGATGCTCAAAAGCAGCAAAGCTGAAGAGCCTGGCTCAGCTTCACTAGTGTGCAATTGACTGACTGCGAAAAACAAAGCAGCAGAGCACCGGGCTTCTGGGCGCTGTGAAGGCAATTGCCAAAACCAGGCAGCTGCTCCTTCCCAAGCACAGGCAGCTGCCTATCTTCTTGCTTGTCGACAAACTCACCGCTGCCCTTCTTTTCAGCAGCTGCCACCGTCTTCTGTGCATCTCGGAGCCTCTGGCGACGAGCAAGACTTGCCAAGGTGGGACGCATCAGGACCAAGGCAAAACCCAGGCAAGTTGTCCTGGAACGCTTTCCATTCTCTTGCCGAGAGTGAATTCAACAGGCAGGAGAGCGGCAGCCACCGTCCTCTGGCAGTCGGAAGGCTTCGCACACAAGCCCGCTTCTTTGTGGCTTCGTTCTTCGCCTCTTCCAAGCAACCGCGATCTCTGCTTCTCAGAGGCGAAGAAGCGGCTAATTCGCGCACAGCTCAGTAGAGCGGCAGCGCAGCGCTCCGGAGCGCCGCTTCAAGCCGAAAGACGCCGGGAAGCGGCACTTTCCTCCGGATAGCTCCGGAGCCGCGCTTCTGCTTCTCTAGTCATCTCTAGCTTAGCGAAAAGCTTTCCCACTCCATTTGGCAAGGGGAGAGCGTACCTGCACTGCACACTAACCGCGGTTTGCAAAGAAAGAGGATTTGCTGCACATTCCAAGGACACGGCTCTTTCCGAGGCAATCTGCAACCTGCTGTCAGATGGAAGTGCTCTCTGCCCTCTCCTGCCCAGCTCTAGGTACTAGCGGGCACTTGCCAGCCTGGCCGAGGCAAACAACCTCCAGAGATGTCACAGAGCCTAAGTGGAGCACAGATGCTCAAAAGCAGCAAAGCTGAAGAGCCTGGCTCAGCTTCACTAGTGTGCAATTGACTGACTGCGAAAAACAAAGCAGCAGAGCACCGGGCTTCTGGGCGCTGTGAAGGCAATTGCCAAAACCAGGCAGCTGCTCCTTCCCAAGCACAGGCAGCTGCCTATGTTCTTGCTTGTCGACAAACTCACCGCTGCCCTTCTTTTCAGCAGCTGCCACCGTCTTCGGTGCATCTCGGAGCCTCTGGCGACGAGCAAGACTTGCCAAGGTGGGAGGCATCAGGACCAAGTCAAAACGCAGGCAAGTTGTCCTGGAACGCTTTCCATTCGCTTGCCGAGAGTGAATTCAAGAGGCAGGAGAGCGGCAGCCACTGTCCCCCGGCAGTCTGAAGGCTTCACACACAAGCCCGCTTCTTTGCGGCTTCGTTCTTCGCCTCTTCCAAGCAACCGCCATCTCTGCTTCTCGGAGGCGAAGAAGCGGCTAATTCGCGCACAGCTCAGTAAAGCGGCAGCAAAGCGCTCCGGAGCGCCGCTTCAAGCCGAAAGACGCCGGGAAAACGGCACTTTCCTCCGGATAGCTCCGGAGCCGCGTTTCTGCTTCTCTAGTCATCTCTAGCTTAGCGAAAAGCTTTCCCACTCCATTTGGCAAGGGGAGAGCGTACCTGCACTGCACACTAACCGCGGTTTGCAAAGAAAGAGGATTTGCTGCACATTCCAAGGACACGGCTCTTTCGAGGCAATCTGCAAGCTGCTGTCAGATGGAAGTGCTCTCTGCCCTCTCCTGCCCAGCTCTAGGTACTAGCGGGCACTTTCCAGCCTGGCCGAGGCAAACAACCTCCAGAGATGTCACAGAGCCTAAGTGGAGCACAGATGCTCAAAAGCAGCAAAGCTGAAGAGCCTGGCTCAGCTTCACTAGTGTGCAATTGACTGACTGTGAAAAACAAAGCAGCAGAGCACCGGGCTTCTGGGCGCTGTGAAGGCAATTGCCAAAACCAGGCAGCTGCTCCTTCCCAAGCACAGGCAGCTGCCCATGTTCTTGCTTGTCGACAAACTCACCGCTGCCCTTCTTTTCAGCAGCTGCCACCGTCTTCGGTGCATCTCGGAGCCTCTGGCGACGAGCAAGACTTGCCAAGGTGGGACACATCAGGACCAAGTCAAAACCCAGGCAAGTTGTCCTGGAACGCTTTCCATTCGCTTGCCGAGAGTGAATTCAAGAGGCAGGAGAGCGGCAGCCACTGTCCTCTGGCAGTCGGAAGGCTTCACACACAAGCCCGCTTCTTTGCGGCTTCGTTCTTCGCCTCTTCCAAGCAACCGCGATCTCTGCTTCTCGGAGGCGAAGAAGCGGCTAATTCGCGCAGAGCTCAGTAAAGCGGCAGCGGAGCGCTCTGGAGCGCCGCTTCAAGCCGAAAGACCCCGGGAAACGGCACTTTCCTCCGGATAGCTCCGGAGCCGCGCTTCTGCTTCTCTAGTCATCTCTAGCTTAGCGAAAATCTTTCCCACTCCATTTGGCAAGGGGAGAGTGTACCTGCACTGCACATTAACCGCGGTTTGCAAAGAAAGAGGATTTGCTGCACATTCCAAGGACACGGCTCTTTCCGAGGCAATCTGCAAGCTGCTGTCAGATGGAAGTGCTCTCTGCCCTCTCCTGCCCAGCTCTAGGTACTAGCGGGCACTTTCCAGCCTGGCCGAGGCAAACAACCTCGAGAGATGTCACAGAGCCTAAGTGGAGCACAGATGCTCAAAAGCAGCAAAGCTGAAGAGCCTGGCTCAGCTTCACTAGTGTGCAATTGACTGACTGCGAAAAACAAAGCAGCAGAGCACCGGGCTTCTGGGCGCTGTGAAGGCAATTGCCAAAACCAGGCAGCTGCTCCTTCCCAAGCACAGGCAGCTGCCCATGTTCTTGCTTGTCGACAAACTCACCGCTGCCCTTCTTTTCAGCAGCTGCCACCGTCTTCTGTGCATCTCGGAGCCTCTGGCGACGAGCAAGACTTGCCAAGGTGGGAGGCATCAGGACCAAGTCAAAACCCAGGCAAGTTGTCCTGGAACGCTTTCCATTCGCTTGCCGAGAGTGAATTCAACAGGCAGGAGAGCGGCAGCCACCGTCCTCCAGCAGTCTGAAGGCTTCGCACACAAGCCCGCTTCTTTGCGGCTTCGTTCTTCGCCTCTTCCAAGCAACCGCGATCTCTGCTTCTCGGAGGCGAAGAAGCGGCTAATTCGCGCACAGCTCAGTAAAGCGGCAGCAAAGCGCTCTGGAGCGCCGCTTCAAGCCGAAAGACGCCGGGAAACGGCACTTTCTTCCGGATAGCTCCGGAGCCGCGCTTCTGCTTCTCTAGTCATCTCTAGCTTAGCGAAAAGCTTTCCCACTCCATTTGGCAAGGGGAGAGCGTACCTGCACTGCACACAAGTGCGGTTTGCAAAGAAAGAGGATTTGCTGCACATTCCAAGGACACGGCTCTTTCCGAGGCAATCTGCAAGCTGCTGTCAGATGGAAGTGCTCTCTGCCCTCTCCTGCCCAGCTCTAGGTACTAGCGGGCACTTTCCAGCCTGGGCGAGGCAAACAACCTCCAGAGATGTCACAGAGCATAAGTGGGGCACAGATGCTCAAAAGCAGCAAAGCTGAAGAGCCTGGCTCAGCTTCACTAGTGTGCAATTGACTGACTGCGAAAAACAAAGCAGCAGAGCACCGGGCTTCTGGGCGCTGTGAAGGCAATTGCCAAAACCAGGCAGCTGTTCCTTCCCAAGCACAGGCAGCTGCCTATGTTCTTGCTTGTCGACAAACTCACCGCTGCCCTTCTTTTCAGCAGCTGCCACCGTCTTCGGTGCATCTCGGAGCCTCTGGCGACGAGCAAGACTTGCCAAGGTGGGAGGCATCAGGACCAAGTCAAAACCCAGGCAAGTTGTCCTGGAACGCTTTCCATTCGCTTGCCGAGAGTGAATTCAAGAGGCAGGAGAGCGGCAGCCACCGTCCTCCAGCAGTCGGAAGGCTTGGCACACAAGCCCGCTTCTTTGCGGCTTCGTTCTTCGCCTCTTCCAAGCAACCGCGATCTCTGCTTCTCGGAGGCGAAGAAGCGGCTAATTCGCGCACAGCTCAGTAAAGCGGCAGCAAAGCGCTCCGGAGCGCCGCTTCAAGCCGAAAGACGCCGGGAAGCGGCACTTTCCTCCGGATAGCTCCGGAGCCGCGCTTCTGCTTCTCTAGTCATCTCTAGCTTAGCGAAAAGCTTTCCCACTCCATTTGGCAAGGGGAGAGCGTACCTGCACTGCACACTAACCGCGGTTTGCAAAGAAAGAGGATTTGCTGCACATTCCAAGGACACGGCTCTTTCCGAGGCAATCTGCAACCTGCTGTCAGATGGAAGTGCTCTCTGCCCTCTCCTGCCCAGCTCTAGGTACTAGCGGGCACTTTCCAGCCTGGGCGAGGCAAACAACCTCCAGAGATGTCACAGAGCATAAGTGGGGCACAGATGCTCAAAAGCAGCAAAGCTGAAGAGCCTGGCTCAGCTTCACTAGTGTGCAATTGACTGACTGCGAAAAACAAAGCAGCAGAGCACCGGGCTTCTGGGCGCTGTGAAGGCAATTGCCAAAACCAGGCAGCTGCTCCTTCCCAAGCACAGGCAGCTGCCTATGTTCTTGCTTGACGACAAACTCACCGCTGCCCTTCTTTTCAGCAGCTGCCACCGTCTTCGGTGCATCTCGGAGCCTCTGGCGACGAGCAAGACTTGCCAAGGTGGGAGGCATCAGGACCAAGTCAAAACCCAGGCAAGTTGTCCTGGAACGCTTTCCATTCGCTTGCCGAGAGTGAATTCAAGAGGCAGGAGAGCGGCAGTCACTGTCCTCCGGCAGTCTGAAGGCTTCACACACAAGCCCGCTTCTTTGCGGCTTCGTTCTTCGCCTCTTCTAAGCAACCGCGATCTCTGCTTCTCGGAGGCGAAGAAGCGGCTAATTCGCGCACAGCTCAGTAAAGCGGCAGCGGAGCGCTCCGGAGCGCCGCTTCAAGCCGAAAGACGCCGGGAAGCGGCACTTTCCTCCGGATAGCTCCGGAGCCGCGCTTCTGCTTCTCTAGTCATCTCTAGCTTAGCGAAAAGCTTTCCCACTCCATTTGGCAAGGGGAGAGTGTACCTGCACTGCACACTAACCGCGGTTTGCAAAGAAAGAGGATTTGCTGTACATTCCAAGGACACGGCTCTTTCCGAGGCAATCTGCAAGCTGCTGTCAGATGGAAGTGCTCTCTGCCCTCTCCTGCCCAGCTCTAGGTACTAGCGGGCACTTTGCAGCCTGGCCGAGGCAAACAACCTCCAGAGATGTTACAGAGCATAAGTGGAGCACAGATGCTCAAAAGCAGCAAAGCTGAAGAGCCTGGCTCAGCTTCACTAGTGTGCAATTGACTGACTGCGAAAAACAAAGCAGCAGAGCACCGGGCTTCTGGGCGCTGTGAAGGCAATTGCCAAAACCAGGCAGCTGCTCCTTCCCAAGCACAGGCAGCTGCCTATGTTCTTGCTTGTCGACAAACTCACCGCTGCCCTTCTTTTCAGCAGCTGCCACCGTCTTCGGTGCATCTCGGAGCCTCTGGCGACGAGCAAGACTTGCCAAGGTGGGAGGCATCAGGACCAAGTCAAAACCCAGGCAAGTTGTCCTGGAACGCTTTCCATTCGCTTGCCGAGAGTGAATTCAAGAGGCAGGAGAGCGGCAGCCACCGTCCTCCAGCAGTCGGAAGGCTTCGCACACAAGCCCGCTTCTTTGCGGCTTCGTTCTTCGCCTCTTCCAAGCAACCGCGATCTCTGCTTCTCGGAGGCGAAGAAGCGGCTAATTCGCGCACAGCTCAGTAAAGCGGCAGCGGAGCGCTCCGGAGCGCCGCTTCAAGCCGAAAGACGCCGGGAAGCGGCACTTTCCTCCGGATAGCTCCGGAGCCGCGCTTCTGCTTCTCTAGTCATCTCTAGCTTAGCGAAAAGCTTTCCCACTCCATTTGGCAAGGGGAGAGTGTACCTGCACTGCACACTAACCGCGGTTTGCAAAGAAAGAGGATTTGCTGCACATTCCAAGGACACGGCTCTTTCCGAGGCAATCTGCAACCTGCTGTCAGATGGAAGTGCTCTCTGCCCTCTCCTGCCCAGCTCTAGGTACTAGCGGGCACTTTCCAGCCTGGGCGAGGCAAACAACCTCCAGAGATGTCACAGAGCATAAGTGGGGCACAGATGCTCAAAAGCAGCAAAGCTGAAGAGCCTGGCTCAGCTTCACTAGTGTGCAATTGACTGACTGCGAAAAACAAAGCAGCAGAGCACCGGGCTTCTGGGCGCTGTGAAGGCAATTGCCAAAACCAGGCAGCTGCTCCTTCCCAAGCACAGGCAGCTGCCCATGTTCTTGCTTGTCGACAAACTCACCGCTGCCCTTCTTTTCAGCAGCTGCCACCGTCTTCGGTGCATCTCGGAGCCTCTGGCGACGAGCAAGACTTGCCAAGGTGGGACGCATCAGGACCAAGTCAAAACCCAGGCAAGTTGTCCTGGAACGCTTTCCATTCGCTTGCCGAGAGTGAATTCAAGAGGCAGGAGAGCGGCAGCCACCGTCCTCCAGCAGTCGGAAGGCTTCGCACACAAGCCCGCTTCTTTGCGGCTTCGTTCTTCGCCTCTTCCAAGCAACCGCGATCTCTGCTTCTCAGAGGCGAAGAAGCGGCTAATTCGCGCACAGCTCAGTAAAGCGGCAGCGGAGCGCTCCGGAGCGCCGCTTCAAGCCGAAAGACGCCGGGAAACGGCACTTTCCTCCGGATAGCTCCGGAGCCGCGCTTCTGCTTCTCTAGTCATCTCTAGCTTAGCGAAAAGCTTTCCCACTCCATTTGGCAAGGGGAGAGCGTACCTGCACTGCACACTAACCGCGGTTTGCAAAGAAAGAGGATTTGCTGCACATTCCAAGGACACGGCTCTTTCCGAGGCAATCTGCAAGCTGCTGTCAGATGGAAGTGCTCTCTGCCCTCTCCTGCCCAGCTCTAGGTACTAGCGGGCACTTTCCAGCCTGGGCGAGGCAAACAACCTCCAGAGATGTCACAGAGCATAAGTGGGGCACAGATGCTCAAAAGCAGCAAAGCTGAAGAGCCTGGCTCAGCTTCACTAGTGTGCAATTGACTGACTGCGAAAAACAAAGCAGCAGAGCACCGGGCTTCTGGGCGCTGTGAAGGCAATTGCCAAAACCAGGCAGCTGCTCCTTCCCAAGCACAGGCAGCTGCCTATGTTCTTGCTTGTCGACAAACTCACCGCTGCCCTTCTTTTCAGCAGCTGCCACCGTCTTCGGTGCATCTCGGAGCCTCTGGCGACGAGCAAGACTTGCCAAGGTGGGAGGCATCAGGACCAAGTCAAAACCCAGGCAAGTTGTCCTGGAACGCTTTCCATTCGCTTGCCGAGAGTGAATTCAACAGGCAGGAGAGCGGCAGCCACCGTCCTCTGGCAGTCGGAAGGCTTCGCACACAAGCCCGCTTCTTTGCGGCTTCGTTCTTCGCCTCTTCCAAGCAACCGCGATCTCTGCTTCTCAGAGGCGAAGAAGCGGCTAATTCGCGCACAGCTCAGTAAAGCGGCAGCAAAGCGCTCCGGAGCGCCGCTTCAAGCCGAAAGACGCCGGGAAGCGGCACTTTCCTCCGGATAGCTCCGGAGCCGCGCTTCTGCTTCTCTAGTCATCTCTAGCTTAGCGAAAAGCTTTCCCACTCCATTTGGCAAGGGGAGAGTGTACCTGCACTGCACACTAACCGCGGTTTGCAAAGAAAGAGGATTTGCTGCACATTCCAAGGACACGGCTCTTTCCGAGGCAATCTGCAACCTGCTGTCAGATGGAAGTGCTCTCTGCCCTCTCCTGCCCAGCTCTAGGTACTAGCGGGCACTTTCCAGCCTGGGCGAGGCAAACAACCTCCAGAGATGTCACAGAGCATAAGTGGGGCACAGATGCTCAAAAGCAGCAAAGCTGAAGAGCCTGGCTCAGCTTCACTAGTGTGCAATTGACTGACTGCGAAAAACAAAGCAGCAGAGCACCGGGCTTCTGGGCGCTGTGAAGGCAATTGCCAAAACCAGGCAGCTGCTCCTTCCCAAGCACAGGCAGCTGCCTATGTTCTTGCTTGTCGACAAACTCACCGCTGCCCTTCTTTTCAGCAGCTGCCACCGTCTTCGGTGCATCTCGGAGCCTCTGGCGACGAGCAAGACTTGCCAAGGTGGGAGGCATCAGGACCAAGTCAAAACCCAGGCAAGTTGTCCTGGAACGCTTTCCATTCGCTTGCCGAGAGTGAATTCAACAGGCAGGAGAGCGGCAGCCACCGTCCTCCAGCAGTCGGAAGGCTTGGCACACAAGCCCGCTTCTTTGCGGCTTCGTTCTTCGCCTCTTCCAAGCAACCGCGATCTCTGCTTCTCAGAGGCGAAGAAGCGGCTAATTCGCGCACAGCTCAGTAAAGCGGCAGCGGAGCGCTCCGGAGCGCCGCTTCAAGCCGAAAGACGCCGGGAAGCGGCACTTTCCTCCGGATAGCTCCGGAGCCGCGCTTCTGCTTCTCTAGTCATCTCTAGCTTAGCGAAAAGCTTTCCCACTCCATTTGGCAAGGGGAGAGCGTACCTGCACTGCACACTAAGTGCGGTTTGCAAAGAAAGAGGATTTGCTGCACATTCCAAGGACACGGCTGTTTCCGAGGCAATCTGCAACCTGCTGTCAGATGGAAGTGCTCTCTGCCCTCTCCTGCCCAGCTCTAGGTACTAGCGGGCACTTGCCAGCCTGGCCGAGGCAAACAACCTCGAGAGATGTCACAGAGCATAAGTGGAGCACAGATGCTCAAAAGCAGCAAAGCTGAAGAGCCTGGCTCAGCTTCACTAGTGTGCAATTGACTGACTGCGAAAAACAAAGCAGCAGAGCACCGGGCTTCTGGGCGCTGTGAAGGCAATTGCCAAAACCAGGCAGCTGTTCCTTCCCAAGCACAGGCAGCTGCCTATGTTCTTGCTTGTCGACAAACTCACCGCTGCCCTTCTTTTCAGCAGCTGCCACCGTCTTCGGTGCATCTCGGAGCCTCTGGCGACGAGCAAGACTTGCCAAGGTGGGAGGCATCAGGACCAAGTCAAAACCCAGGCAAGTTGTCCTGGAACGCTTTCCATTCGCTTGCCGAGAGTGAATTCAAGAGGCAGGAGAGCGGCAGCCACCGTCCTCCAGCAGTCGGAAGGCTTCGCACACAAGCCCGCTTCTTTGCGGCTTCGTTCTTCGCCTCTTCCAAGCAACCGCGATCTCTGCTTCTCGGAGGCGAAGAAGCGGCTAATTCGCGCACAGCTCAGTAAAGCGGCAGCGGAGCACTCCGGAGCGCCGCTTCAAGCCGAAAGACGCCGGGAAGCGGCACTTTCCTCCGGATAGCTCCGGAGCCGCGCTTCTGCTTCTCTAGTCATCTCTAGCTTAGCGAAAAGCTTTCCCACTCCATTTGGCAAGGGGAGAGCGTACCTGCACTGCACACTAAGTGCGGTTTGCAAAGAAAGAGGATTTGCTGCACATTCCAAGGACACGGCTCTTTCCGAGGCAATCTGCAAGCTGCTGTCAGATGGAAGTGCTCTCTGCCCTCTCCTGCCCAGCTCTAGGTACTAGCGGGCACTTTCCAGCCTGGGCGAGGCAAACAACCTCCAGAGATGTCACAGAGCATAAGTGGGGCACAGATGCTCAAAAGCAGCAAAGCTGAAGAGCCTGGCTCAGCTTCACTAGTGTGCAATTGACTGACTGCGAAAAACAAAGCAGCAGAGCACCGGGCTTCTGGGCGCTGTGAAGGCAATTGCCAAAACCAGGCAGCTGTTCCTTCCCAAGCACAGGCAGCTGCCTATGTTCTTGCTTGTCGACAAACTCACCGCTGCCCTTCTTTTCAGCAGCTGCCACCGTCTTCGGTGCATCTCGGAGCCTCTGGCGACGAGCAAGACTTGCCAAGGTGGGAGGCATCAGGACCAAGTCAAAACCCAGGCAAGTTGTCCTGGAACGCTTTCCATTCGCTTGCCGAGAGTGAATTCAAGAGGCAGGAGAGCGGCAGCCACCGTCCTCCAGCAGTCGGAAGGCTTGGCACACAAGCCCGCTTCTTTGCGGCTTCGTTCTTCGCCTCTTCCAAGCAACCGCGATCTCTGCTTCTCGGAGGCGAAGAAGCGGCTAATTCGCGCACAGCTCAGTAAAGCGGCAGCAAAGCGCTCCGGAGCGCCGCTTCAAGCCGAAAGACGCCGGGAAGCGGCACTTTCCTCCGGATAGCTCCGGAGCCGCGCTTCTGCTTCTCTAGTCATCTCTAGCTTAGCGAAAAGCTTTCCCACTCCATTTGGCAAGGGGAGAGCGTACCTGCACTGCACACTAACCGCGGTTTGCAAAGAAAGAGGATTTGCTGCACATTCCAAGGACACGGCTCTTTCCGAGGCAATCTGCAACCTGCTGTCAGATGGAAGTGCTCTCTGCCCTCTCCTGCCCAGCTCTAGGTACTAGCGGGCACTTTCCAGCCTGGGCGAGGCAAACAACCTCCAGAGATGTCACAGAGCATAAGTGGGGCACAGATGCTCAAAAGCAGCAAAGCTGAAGAGCCTGGCTCAGCTTCACTAGTGTGCAATTGACTGACTGCGAAAAACAAAGCAGCAGAGCACCGGGCTTCTGGGCGCTGTGAAGGCAATTGCCAAAACCAGGCAGCTGCTCCTTCCCAAGCACAGGCAGCTGCCTATGTTCTTGCTTGACGACAAACTCACCGCTGCCCTTCTTTTCAGCAGCTGCCACCGTCTTCGGTGCATCTCGGAGCCTCTGGCGACGAGCAAGACTTGCCAAGGTGGGAGGCATCAGGACCAAGTCAAAACCCAGGCAAGTTGTCCTGGAACGCTTTCCATTCGCTTGCCGAGAGTGAATTCAAGAGGCAGGAGAGCGGCAGTCACTGTCCTCCGGCAGTCTGAAGGCTTCACACACAAGCCCGCTTCTTTGCGGCTTCGTTCTTCGCCTCTTCTAAGCAACCGCGATCTCTGCTTCTCGGAGGCGAAGAAGCGGCTAATTCGCGCACAGCTCAGTAAAGCGGCAGCGGAGCGCTCCGGAGCGCCGCTTCAAGCCGAAAGACGCCGGGAAGCGGCACTTTCCTCCGGATAGCTCCGGAGCCGCGCTTCTGCTTCTCTAGTCATCTCTAGCTTAGCGAAAAGCTTTCCCACTCCATTTGGCAAGGGGAGAGTGTACCTGCACTGCACACTAACCGCGGTTTGCAAAGAAAGAGGATTTGCTGTACATTCCAAGGACACGGCTCTTTCCGAGGCAATCTGCAAGCTGCTGTCAGATGGAAGTGCTCTCTGCCCTCTCCTGCCCAGCTCTAGGTACTAGCGGGCACTTTGCAGCCTGGCCGAGGCAAACAACCTCCAGAGATGTTACAGAGCATAAGTGGAGCACAGATGCTCAAAAGCAGCAAAGCTGAAGAGCCTGGCTCAGCTTCACTAGTGTGCAATTGACTGACTGCGAAAAACAAAGCAGCAGAGCACCGGGCTTCTGGGCGCTGTGAAGGCAATTGCCAAAACCAGGCAGCTGCTCCTTCCCAAGCACAGGCAGCTGCCTATGTTCTTGCTTGTCGACAAACTCACCGCTGCCCTTCTTTTCAGCAGCTGCCACCGTCTTCGGTGCATCTCGGAGCCTCTGGCGACGAGCAAGACTTGCCAAGGTGGGAGGCATCAGGACCAAGTCAAAACCCAGGCAAGTTGTCCTGGAACGCTTTCCATTCGCTTGCCGAGAGTGAATTCAAGAGGCAGGAGAGCGGCAGCCACCGTCCTCCAGCAGTCGGAAGGCTTCGCACACAAGCCCGCTTCTTTGCGGCTTCGTTCTTCGCCTCTTCCAAGCAACCGCGATCTCTGCTTCTCGGAGGCGAAGAAGCGGCTAATTCGCGCACAGCTCAGTAAAGCGGCAGCGGAGCGCTCCGGAGCGCCGCTTCAAGCCGAAAGACGCCGGGAAGCGGCACTTTCCTCCGGATAGCTCCGGAGCCGCGCTTCTGCTTCTCTAGTCATCTCTAGCTTAGCGAAAAGCTTTCCCACTCCATTTGGCAAGGGGAGAGTGTACCTGCACTGCACACTAACCGCGGTTTGCAAAGAAAGAGGATTTGCTGCACATTCCAAGGACACGGCTCTTTCCGAGGCAATCTGCAACCTGCTGTCAGATGGAAGTGCTCTCTGCCCTCTCCTGCCCAGCTCTAGGTACTAGCGGGCACTTTCCAGCCTGGGCGAGGCAAACAACCTCCAGAGATGTCACAGAGCATAAGTGGGGCACAGATGCTCAAAAGCAGCAAAGCTGAAGAGCCTGGCTCAGCTTCACTAGTGTGCAATTGACTGACTGCGAAAAACAAAGCAGCAGAGCACCGGGCTTCTGGGCGCTGTGAAGGCAATTGCCAAAACCAGGCAGCTGCTCCTTCCCAAGCACAGGCAGCTGCCCATGTTCTTGCTTGTCGACAAACTCACCGCTGCCCTTCTTTTCAGCAGCTGCCACCGTCTTCGGTGCATCTCGGAGCCTCTGGCGACGAGCAAGACTTGCCAAGGTGGGACGCATCAGGACCAAGTCAAAACCCAGGCAAGTTGTCCTGGAACGCTTTCCATTCGCTTGCCGAGAGTGAATTCAAGAGGCAGGAGAGCGGCAGCCACCGTCCTCCAGCAGTCGGAAGGCTTCGCACACAAGCCCGCTTCTTTGCGGCTTCGTTCTTCGCCTCTTCCAAGCAACCGCGATCTCTGCTTCTCAGAGGCGAAGAAGCGGCTAATTCGCGCACAGCTCAGTAAAGCGGCAGCAAAGCGCTCCGGAGCGCCGCTTCAAGCCGAAAGACGCCGGGAAGCGGCACTTTCCTCCGGATAGCTCCGGAGCCGCGCTTCTGCTTCTCTAGTCATCTCTAGCTTAGCGAAAAGCTTTCCCACTCCATTTGGCAAGGGGAGAGCGTACCTGCACTGCACACTAACCGCGGTTTGCAAAGAAAGAGGATTTGCTGCACATTCCAAGGACACGGCTGTTTCCGAGGCAATCTGCAACCTGCTGTCAGATGGAAGTGCTCTCTGCCCTCTCCTGCCCAGCTCTAGGTACTAGCGGGCACTTTCCAGCCTGGCCGAGGCAAACAACCTCGAGAGATGTCACAGAGCATAAGTGGAGCACAGATGCTCAAAAGCAGCAAAGCTGAAGAGCCTGGCTCAGCTTCACTAGTGTGCAATTGACTGACTGCGAAAAACAAAGCAGCAGAGCACCGGGCTTCTGGGCGCTGTGAAGGCAATTGCCAAAACCAGGCAGCTGCTCCTTCCCAAGCACAGGCAGCTGCCTATGTTCTTGCTTGTCGACAAACTCACCGCTGCCCTTCTTTTCAGCAGCTGCCACCGTCTTCGGTGCATCTCGGAGCCTCTGGCGACGAGCAAGACTTGCCAAGGTGGGAGGCATCAGGACCAAGTCAAAACCCAGGCAAGTTGTCCTGGAACGCTTTCCATTCGCTTGCCGAGAGTGAATTCAAGAGGCAGGAGAGCGGCAGCCACCGTCCTCCAGCAGTCGGAAGGCTTCGCACACAAGCCCGCTTCTTTGTGGCTTCGTTCTTCGCCTCTTCCAAGCAACCGCGATCTCTGCTTCTCGGAGGCGAAGAAGCGGCTAATTCGCGCACAGCTCAGTAAAGCGGCAGCGGAGCGCTCCGGAGCGCCGCTTCAAGCCGAAAGACGCCGGGAAGCGGCACTTTCCTCCGGATAGCTCCGGAGCCGCGCTTCTGCTTCTCTAGTCATCTCTAGCTTAGCGAAAAGCTTTCCCACTCCATTTGGCAAGGGGAGAGCGTAACTGCACTGCACACTAAGTGCGGTTTGCAAAGAAAGAGGATTTGCTGCACATTCCAAGGACACGGCTCTTTCCGAGGCAATCTGCAAGCTGCTGTCAGATGGAAGTGCTCTCTGCCCTCTCCTGCCCAGCTCTAGGTACTAGCGGGCACTTTCCAGCCTGGGCGAGGCAAACAACCTCCAGAGATGTCACAGAGCATAAGTGGGGCACAGATGCTCAAAAGCAGCAAAGCTGAAGAGCCTGGCTCAGCTTCACTAGTGTGCAATTGACTGACTGCGAAAAACAAAGCAGCAGAGCACCGGGCTTCTGGGCGCTGTGAAGGCAATTGCCAAAACCAGGCAGCTGTTCCTTCCCAAGCACAGGCAGCTGCCTATGTTCTTGCTTGACGACAAACTCACCGCTGCCCTTCTTTTCAGCAGCTGCCACCGTCTTCGGTGCATCTCGGAGCCTCTGGCGACGAGCAAGACTTGCCAAGGTGGGAGGCATCAGGACCAAGTCAAAACCCAGGCAAGTTGTCCTGGAACGCTTTCCATTCGCTTGCCGAGAGTGAATTCAAGAGGCAGGAGAGCGGCAGTCACTGTCCTCCGGCAGTCTGAAGGCTTCACACACAAGCCCGCTTCTTTGCGGCTTCGTTCTTCGCCTCTTCTAAGCAACCGCGATCTCTGCTTCTCGGAGGCGAAGAAGCGGCTAATTCGCGCACAGCTCAGTAAAGCGGCAGCGGAGCGCTCCGGAGCGCCGCTTCAAGCCGAAAGACGCCGGGAAGCGGCACTTTCCTCCGGATAGCTCCGGAGCCGCGCTTCTGCTTCTCTAGTCATCTCTAGCTTAGCGAAAAGCTTTCCCACTCCATTTGGCAAGGGGAGAGTGTACCTGCACTGCACACTAACCGCGGTTTGCAAAGAAAGAGGATTTGCTGCACATTCCAAGGACACGGCTCTTTCCGAGGCAATCTGCAACCTGCTGTCAGATGGAAGTGCTCTCTGCCCTCTCCTGCCCAGCTCTAGGTACTAGCGGGCACTTTCCAGCCTGGGCGAGGCAAACAACCTCCAGAGATGTCACAGAGCATAAGTGGAGCACAGATGCTCAAAAGCAGCAAAGCTGAAGAGCCTGGCTCAGCTTCACTAGTGTGCAATTGACTGACTGCGAAAAACAAAGCAGCAGAGCACCGGGCTTCTGGGCGCTGTGAAGGCAATTGCCAAAACCAGGCAGCTGCTCCTTCCCAAGCACAGGCAGCTGCCTATGTTCTTGCTTGTCGACAAACTCACCGCTGCCCTTCTTTTCAGCAGCTGCCACCGTCTTCGGTGCATCTCGGAGCCTCTGGCGACGAGCAAGACTTGCCAAGGTGGGAGGCATCAGGACCAAGTCAAAACCCAGGCAAGTTGTCCTGGAACGCTTTCCATTCGCTTGCCGAGAGTGAATTCAAGAGGCAGGAGAGCGGCAGCCACCGTCCTCCAGCAGTCGGAAGGCTTGGCACACAAGCCCGCTTCTTTGCGGCTTCGTTCTTCGCCTCTTCCAAGCAACCGCGATCTCTGCTTCTCGGAGGCGAAGAAGCGGCTAATTCGCGCACAGCTCAGTAAAGCGGCAGCGGAGCGCTCCGGAGCGCCGCTTCAAGCCGAAAGACGCCGGGAAGCGGCACTTTCCTCCGGATAGCTCCGGAGCCGCGCTTCTGCTTCTCTAGTCATCTCTAGCTTAGCGAAAAGCTTTCCCACTCCATTTGGCAAGGGGAGAGCGTACCTGCACTGCACACTAACCGCGGTTTGCAAAGAAAGAGGATTTGCTGCACATTCCAAGGACACGGCTCTTTCCGAGGCAATCTGCAACCTGCTGTCAGATGGAAGTGCTCTCTGCCCTCTCCTGCCCAGCTCTAGGTACTAGCGGGCACTTTCCAGCCTGGGCGAGGCAAACAACCTCCAGAGATGTCACAGAGCATAAGTGGGGCACAGATGCTCAAAAGCAGCAAAGCTGAAGAGCCTGGCTCAGCTTCACTAGTGTGCAATTGACTGACTGCGAAAAACAAAGCAGCAGAGCACCGGGCTTCTGGGCGCTGTGAAGGCAATTGCCAAAACCAGGCAGCTGCTCCTTCCCAAGCACAGGCAGCTGCCTATGTTCTTGCTTGACGACAAACTCACCGCTGCCCTTCTTTTCAGCAGCTGCCACCGTCTTCGGTGCATCTCGGAGCCTCTGGCGACGAGCAAGACTTGCCAAGGTGGGAGGCATCAGGACCAAGTCAAAACCCAGGCAAGTTGTCCTGGAACGCTTTCCATTCGCTTGCCGAGAGTGAATTCAAGAGGCAGGAGAGCGGCAGTCACTGTCCTCCGGCAGTCTGAAGGCTTCACACACAAGCCCGCTTCTTTGCGGCTTCGTTCTTCGCCTCTTCTAAGCAACCGCGATCTCTGCTTCTCGGAGGCGAAGAAGCGGCTAATTCGCGCACAGCTCAGTAAAGCGGCAGCGGAGCGCTCCGGAGCGCCGCTTCAAGCCGAAAGACGCCGGGAAGCGGCACTTTCCTCCGGATAGCTCCGGAGCCGCGCTTCTGCTTCTCTAGTCATCTCTAGCTTAGCGAAAAGCTTTCCCACTCCATTTGGCAAGGGGGAGAGTGTACCTGCACTGCACACTAACCGCGGTTTGCAAAGAAAGAGGATTTGCTGTACATTCCAAGGACACGGCTCTTTCCGAGGCAATCTGCAAGCTGCTGTCAGATGGAAGTGCTCTCTGCCCTCTCCTGCCCAGCTCTAGGTACTAGCGGGCACTTTGCAGCCTGGCCGAGGCAAACAACCTCCAGAGATGTTACAGAGCATAAGTGGAGCACAGATGCTCAAAAGCAGCAAAGCTGAAGAGCCTGGCTCAGCTTCACTAGTGTGCAATTGACTGACTGCGAAAAACAAAGCAGCAGAGCACCGGGCTTCTGGGCGCTGTGAAGGCAATTGCCAAAACCAGGCAGCTGCTCCTTCCCAAGCACAGGCAGCTGCCTATGTTCTTGCTTGTCGACAAACTCACCGCTGCCCTTCTTTTCAGCAGCTGCCACCGTCTTCGGTGCATCTCGGAGCCTCTGGCGACGAGCAAGACTTGCCAAGGTGGGAGGCATCAGGACCAAGTCAAAACCCAGGCAAGTTGTCCTGGAACGCTTTCCATTCGCTTGCCGAGAGTGAATTCAAGAGGCAGGAGAGCGGCAGCCACCGTCCTCCAGCAGTCGGAAGGCTTCGCACACAAGCCCGCTTCTTTGCGGCTTCGTTCTTCGCCTCTTCCAAGCAACCGCGATCTCTGCTTCTCGGAGGCGAAGACGCGGCTAATTCGCGCACAGCTCAGTAAAGCGGCAGCGGAGCGCTCCGGAGCGCCGCTTCAAGCCGAAAGACGCCGGGAAGCGGCACTTTCCTCCGGATAGCTCCGGAGCCGCGCTTCTGCTTCTCTAGTCATCTCTAGCTTAGCGAAAAGCTTTCCCACTCCATTTGGCAAGGGGAGAGTGTACCTGCACTGCACACTAACCGCGGTTTGCAAAGAAAGAGGATTTGCTGCACATTCCAAGGACACGGCTCTTTCCGAGGCAATCTGCAAGCTGCTGTCAGATGGAAGTGCTCTCTGCCCTCTCCTGCCCAGCTCTAGGTACTAGCGGGCACTTTCCAGCCTGGGCGAGGCAAACAACCTCCAGAGATGTCACAGAGCATAAGTGGGGCACAGATGCTCAAAAGCAGCAAAGCTGAAGAGCCTGGCTCAGCTTCACTAGTGTGCAATTGACTGACTGCGAAAAACAAAGCAGCAGAGCACCGGGCTTCTGGGCGCTGTGAAGGCAATTGCCAAAACCAGGCAGCTGCTCCTTCCCAAGCACAGGCAGCTGCCCATGTTCTTGCTTGTCGACAAACTCACCGCTGCCCTTCTTTTCAGCAGCTGCCACCGTCTTCGGTGCATCTCGGAGCCTCTGGCGACGAGCAAGACTTGCCAAGGTGGGACGCATCAGGACCAAGTCAAAACCCAGGCAAGTTGTCCTGGAACGCTTTCCATTCGCTTGCCGAGAGTGAATTCAAGAGGCAGGAGAGCGGCAGCCACCGTCCTCCAGCAGTCGGAAGGCTTCGCACACAAGCCCGCTTCTTTGCGGCTTCGTTCTTCGCCTCTTCCAAGCAACCGCGATCTCTGCTTCTCAGAGGCGAAGAAGCGGCTAATTCGCGCACAGCTCAGTAAAGCGGCAGCAAAGCGCTCCGGAGCGCCGCTTCAAGCCGAAAGACGCCGGGAAGCGGCACTTTCCTCCGGATAGCTCCGGAGCCGCGCTTCTGCTTCTCTAGTCATCTCTAGCTTAGCGAAAAGCTTTCCCACTCCATTTGGCAAGGGGAGAGCGTACCTGCACTGCACACTAAGTGCGGTTTGCAAAGAAAGAGGATTTGCTGCACATTCCAAGGACACGGCTGTTTCCGAGGCAATCTGCAACCTGCTGTCAGATGGAAGTGCTCTCTGCCCTCTCCTGCCCAGCTCTAGGTACTAGCGGGCACTTTCCAGCCTGGCCGAGGCAAACAACCTCGAGAGATGTCACAGAGCATAAGTGGAGCACAGATGCTCAAAAGCAGCAAAGCTGAAGAGCCTGGCTCAGCTTCACTAGTGTGCAATTGACTGACTGCGAAAAACAAAGCAGCAGAGCACCGGGCTTCTGGGCGCTGTGAAGGCAATTGCCAAAACCAGGCAGCTGCTCCTTCCCAAGCACAGGCAGCTGCCTATGTTCTTGCTTGTCGACAAACTCACCGCTGCCCTTCTTTTCAGCAGCTGCCACCGTCTTCGGTGCATCTCGGAGCCTCTGGCGACGAGCAAGACTTGCCAAGGTGGGAGGCATCAGGACCAAGTCAAAACCCAGGCAAGTTGTCCTGGAACGCTTTCCATTCGCTTGCCGAGAGTGAATTCAAGAGGCAGGAGAGCGGCAGCCACCGTCCTCCAGCAGTCGGAAGGCTTCGCACACAAGCCCGCTTCTTTGTGGCTTCGTTCTTCGCCTCTTCCAAGCAACCGCGATCTCTGCTTCTCGGAGGCGAAGAAGCGGCTAATTCGCGCACAGCTCAGTAAAGCGGCAGCGGAGCGCTCCGGAGCGCCGCTTCAAGCCGAAAGACGCCGGGAAGCGGCACTTTCCTCCGGATAGCTCCGGAGCCGCGCTTCTGCTTCTCTAGTCATCTCTAGCTTAGCGAAAAGCTTTCCCACTCCATTTGGCAAGGGGAGAGCGTACCTGCACTGCACACTAAGTGCGGTTTGCAAAGAAAGAGGATTTGCTGCACATTCCAAGGACACGGCTCTTTCCGAGGCAATCTGCAAGCTGCTGTCAGATGGAAGTGCTCTCTGCCCTCTCCTGCCCAGCTCTAGGTACTAGCGGGCACTTTCCAGCCTGGCCGAGGCAAACAACCTCCAGAGATGTCACAGAGCATAAGTGGGGCACAGATGCTCAAAAGCAGCAAAGCTGAAGAGCCTGGCTCAGCTTCACTAGTGTGCAATTGACTGACTGCGAAAAACAAAGCAGCAGAGCACCGGGCTTCTGGGCGCTGTGAAGGCAATTGCCAAAACCAGGCAGCTGTTCCTTCCCAAGCACAGGCAGCTGCCTATGTTCTTGCTTGACGACAAACTCACCGCTGCCCTTCTTTTCAGCAGCTGCCACCGTCTTCGGTGCATCTCGGAGCCTCTGGCGACGAGCAAGACTTGCCAAGGTGGGAGGCATCAGGACCAAGTCAAAACCCAGGCAAGTTGTCCTGGAACGCTTTCCATTCGCTTGCCGAGAGTGAATTCAAGAGGCAGGAGAGCGGCAGTCACTGTCCTCCGGCAGTCTGAAGGCTTCACACACAAGCCCGCTTCTTTGCGGCTTCGTTCTTCGCCTCTTCTAAGCAACCGCGATCTCTGCTTCTCGGAGGCGAAGAAGCGGCTAATTCGCGCACAGCTCAGTAAAGCGGCAGCGGAGCGCTCCGGAGCGCCGCTTCAAGCCGAAAGACGTCGGGAAGCGGCACTTTCCTCCGGATAGCTCCGGAGCCGCGCTTCTGCTTCTCTAGTCATCTCTAGCTTAGCGAAAAGCTTTCCCACTCCATTTGGCAAGGGGAGAGTGTACCTGCACTGCACACTAACCGCGGTTTGCAAAGAAAGAGGATTTGCTGCACATTCCAAGGACACGGCTCTTTCCGAGGCAATCTGCAACCTGCTGTCAGATGGAAGTGCTCTCTGCCCTCTCCTGCCCAGCTCTAGGTACTAGCGGGCACTTTCCAGCCTGGGCGAGGCAAACAACCTCCAGAGATGTCACAGAGCATAAGTGGAGCACAGATGCTCAAAAGCAGCAAAGCTGAAGAGCCTGGCTCAGCTTCACTAGTGTGCAATTGACTGACTGCGAAAAACAAAGCAGCAGAGCACCGGGCTTCTGGGCGCTGTGAAGGCAATTGCCAAAACCAGGCAGCTGCTCCTTCCCAAGCACAGGCAGCTGCCTATGTTCTTGCTTGTCGACAAACTCACCGCTGCCTTTCTTTTCAGCAGCTGCCACCGTCTTCGGTGCATCTCGGAGCCTCTGGTGACGAGCAAGACTTGCCAAGGTGGGACGCATCAGGACCAAGTCAAAACCCAGGCAAGTTGTCCTGGAACGCTTTCCATTCGCTTGCCGAGAGTGAATTCAACAGGCAGGAGAGCGGCAGCCACCGTCCTCTGGCAGTCGGAAGGCTTGGCACACAAGCCCGCTTCTTTGCGGCTTCGTTCTTCGCCTCTTCCAAGCAACCGCGATCTCTGCTTCTCGGAGGCGAAGAAGCGGCTAATTCGCGCACAGCTCAGTAAAGCGGCAGCAAAGCGCTCCGGAGCGCCGCTTCAAGCCGAAAGACGCCGGGAAACGGCACTTTCCTCCGGATAGCTCCGGAGCCGCGCTTCTGCTTCTCTAGTCATCTCTAGCTTAGCGAAAAGCTTTCCCACTCCATTTGGCAAGGGGAGAGTGGACCTGCACTGCACACTAAGTGCGGTTTGCAAAGAAAGAGGATTTGCTGCACATTCCAAGGACACGGCTCTTTCCGAGGCAATCTGCAACCTGCTGTCAGATGGAAGTGCTCTCTGCCCTCTCCTGCCCAGCTCTAGGTACTAGCGGGCACTTTCCAGCCTGGGCGAGGCAAACAACCTCCAGAGATGTCACAGAGCATAAGTGGAGCACAGATGCTCAAAAGCAGCAAAGCTGAAGAGCCTGGCTCAGCTTCACTAGTGTGCAATTGACTGACTGCGAAAAACAAAGCAGCAGAGCACCGGGCTTCTGGGCGATGTGAAGGCAATTGCCAAAACCAGGCAGCTGCTCCTTCCCAAGCACAGGCAGCTGCCTATGTTCTTGCTTGTCGACAAACTCACCGCTGCCCTTCTTTTCAGCAGCTGCCACCGTCTTCTGTGCATCTCGGAGCCTCTGGCGACGAGCAAGACTTGCCAAGGTGGGAGGCATCAGGACCAAGTCAAAACCCAGGCAAGTTGTCCTGGAACGCTTTCCATTCGCTTGCCGAGAGTGAATTCAAGAGGCAGGAGAGCGGCAGCCACTGTCCTCCGGCAGTCTGAAGGCTTCACACACAAGCCCGCTTCTTTGCGGCTTCGTTCTTCGCCTCTTCCAAGCAACCGCGATCTCTGCTTCTCGGAGGCGAAGAAGCGGCTAATTCGCGCACAGCTCAGTAAAGCGGCAGCGGAGCGCTCCGGAGCGCCGCTTCAAGCCGAAAGACCCCGGGAAACGGCACTTTCCTCCGGATAGCTCCGGAACCGCGCTTCTGCTTCTCTAGTCATCTCTAGCTTAGCGAAAAGCTTTCCCACTCCATTTGGCAAGAGGAGAGCGTACCTGCACTGCACACTAACCGCGGTTTGCAAAGAAAGAGGATTTGCTGCACATTGCAAGGACACGGCTCTTTCCGAGGCAATCTGCAACCTGCTGTCAGATGGAAGTGCTCTCTGCCCTCTCCTGCCCAGCTCTAGGTACTAGCGGGCACTTTCCAGCCTGGGCGAGGCAAACAACCTCGAGAGATGTCACAGAGCATAAGTGGAGCACAGATGCTCAAAAGCAGCAAAGCTGAAGAGCCTGGCTCAGCTTCACTAGTGTGCAATTGACTGACTGCGAAAAACAAAGCAGCAGAGCACCGGGCTTCTGGGCGCTGTGAAGGCAATTGCCAAAACCAGGCAGCTGCTCCTTCCCAAGCACAGGCAGCTGCCTATGTTCTTGCTTGTCGACAAACTCACCGCTGCCCTTCTTTTCAGCAGCTGCCACCGTCTTCGGTGCATCTCGGAGCCTCTGGCGACGAGCAAGACTTGCCAAGGTGGGAGGCATCAGGACCAAGTCAAAACCCAGGCAAGTTGTCCTGGAACGCTTTCCATTCGCTTGCCGAGAGTGAATTCAAGAGGCAGGAGAGCGGCAGCCACTGTCCTCTGGCAGTCGGAAGGCTTGGCACACAAGCCCGCTTCTTTGCGGCTTCGTTCTTCGCCTCTTCCAAGCAACCGCGATCTCTGCTTCTCGGAGGCGAAGAAGCGGCTAATTCGCGCACAGCTCAGTAAAGCGGCAGCGGAGCGCTCCGGAGCGCCGCTTCAAGCCGAAAGACCCCGGGAAACGGCACTTTCCTCCGGATAGCTCCGGAGCCGCGCTTCTGCTTCTCTAGTCATCGCTATCTTAGCGAAAAGCTTTCCCACTCCAGTTGGCAAGGGGAGAGCGTACCTGCACTGCACACTAACCGCGGTTTGCAAAGAAAGAGGATTTGCTGCACATTCCAAGGACACGCCTCTTTCCGAGGCAATCTGCAACCTGCTGTCAGATGGAAGTGCTCTCTGCCCTCTCCTGCCCAGCTCTAGGTACTAGCGGGCACTTTCCAGCCTGGGCGAGGCAAACAACCTCCAGAGATGTCACAGAGCATAAGTGGAGCACAGATGCTCAAAAGCAGCAAAGCTGAAGAGCCTGGCTCAGCTTCACTAGTGTGCAATTGACTGACTGCGAAAAACAAAGCAGCAGAGCACCGGGCTTCTGGGCGCTGTGAAGGCAATTGCCAAAACCAGGCAGCTGCTCCTTCCCAAGCACAGGCAGCTGCCTATGTTCTTGCTTGTCGACAAACTCACCGCTGCCCTTCTTTTCAGCAGCTGCCACCGTCTTCGGTGCATCTCGGAGCCTCTGGCGACGAGCAAGACTTGCCAAGGTGGGACGCATCAGGACCAAGTCAAAACCCAGGCAAGTTGTCCTGGAACGCTTTCCATTCGCTTGCCGAGAGTGAATTCAACAGGCAGGAGAGCGGCAGCCACCGTCCTCTGGCAGTCGGAAGGCTTCGCACACAAGCCCGCTTCTTTGCGGCTTCGTTCTTCGCCTCTTCCAAGCAACCGCGATCTCTGCTTCTCAGAGGCGAAGAAGCGGCTAATTCGCGCACAGCTCAGTAAAGCGGCAGCAAAGCGCTCCGGAGCGCCGCTTCAAGCCGAAAGACGCCGGGAAACGGCACTTTCCTCCGGATAGCTCCGGAGCCGCGCTTCTGCTTCTCTAGTCATCTCTAGCTTAGCGAAAAGCTTTCCCACTCCATTTGGCAAGGGGAGAGTGGACCTGCACTGCACACTAACCGCGGTTTGCAAAGAAAGAGGATTTGCTGCACATTCCAAGGACACGGCTCTTTCCGAGGCAATCTGCAAGCTGCTGTCAGATGGAAGTGCTCTCTGCCCTCTCCTGCCCAGCTCTAGGTACTAGCGGGCACTTTCCAGCCTGGGCGAGGCAAACAACCTCCAGAGATGTCACAGAGCATAAGTGGGGCACAGATGCTCAAAAGCAGCAAAGCTGAAGAGCCTGGCTCAGCTTCACTAGTGTGCAATTGACTGACTGCGAAAAACAAAGCAGCAGAGCACCGGGCTTCTGGGCGCTGTGAAGGCAATTGCCAAAACCAGGCAGCTGCTCCTTCCCAAGCACAGGCAGCTGCCTATGTTCTTGCTTGTCGACAAACTCACCGCTGCCCTTCTTTTCAGCAGCTGCCACCGTCTTCTGTGCATCTCGGAGCCTCTGGCGACGAGCAAGACTTGCCAAGGTGGGAGGCATCAGGACCAAGTCAAAACCCAGGCAAGTTGTCCTGGAACGCTTTCCATTCGCTTGCCGAGAGTGAATTCAAGAGGCAGGAGAGCGGCAGCCACTGTCCTCCGGCAGTCTGAAGGCTTCACACACAAGCCCGCTTCTTTGCGGCTTCGTTCTTCGCCTCTTGCAAGCAACCGCGATCTCTGCTTCTCGGAGGCGAAGAAGCGGCTAATTCGCGCACAGCTCAGTAAAGCGGCAGCGGAGCGCTCCGGAGCGCCGCTTCAAGCCGAAAGACGCCGGGAAGCGGCACTTTCCTCCGGATAGCTCCGGAACCGCGCTTCTGCTTCTCTAGTCATCTCTAGCTTAGCGAAAAGCTTTCCCACTCCATTTGGCAAGAGGAGAGCGTACCTGCACTGCACACTAACCGCGGTTTGCAAAGAAAGAGGATTTGCTGCACATTGCAAGGACACGGCTCTTTCCGAGGCAATCTGCAACCTGCTGTCAGATGGAAGTGCTCTCTGCCCTCTCCTGCCCAGCTCTAGGTACTAGCGGGCACTTGCCAGCCTGGCCGAGGCAAACAACCTCGAGAGATGTCACAGAGCATAAGTGGAGCACAGATGCTCAAAAGCAGCAAAGCTGAAGAGCCTGGCTCAGCTTCACTAGTGTGCAATTGACTGACTGCGAAAAACAAAGCAGCAGAGCACCGGGCTTCTGGGCGCTGTGAAGGCAATTGCCAAAACCAGGCAGCTGCTCCTTCCCAAGCACAGGCAGCTGCCTATGTTCTTGCTTGTCGACAAACTCACCGCTGCCCTTCTTTTCAGCAGCTGCCACCGTCTTCGGTGCATCTCGGAGCCTCTGGCGACGAGCAAGACTTGCCAAGGTGGGAGGCATCAGGACCAAGTCAAAACCCAGGCAAGTTGTCCTGGAACGCTTTCCATTCGCTTGCCGAGAGTGAATTCAAGAGGCAGGAGAGCGGCAGCCACTGTCCTCTGGCAGTCGGAAGGCTTGGCACACAAGCCCGCTTCTTTGCGGCTTCGTTCTTCGCCTCTTCCAAGCAACCGCGATCTCTGCTTCTCGGAGGCGAAGAAGCGGCTAATTCGCGCACAGCTCAGTAAAGCGGCAGCGGAGCGCTCCGGAGCGCCGCTTCAAGCCGAAAGACCCCGGGAAACGGCACTTTCCTCCGGATAGCTCCGGAGCCGCGCTTCTGCTTCTCTAGTCATCTCTAGCTTAGCGAAAAGCTTTCCCACTCCATTTGGCAAGAGGAGAGCGTACCTGCACTGCACACTAACCGCGGTTTGCAAAGAAAGAGGATTTGCTGCACATTGCAAGGACACGGCTCTTTCCGAGGCAATCTGCAACCTGCTGTCAGATGGAAGTGCTCTCTGCCCTCTCCTGCCCAGCTCTAGGTACTAGCGGGCACTTGCCAGCCTGGCCGAGGCAAACAACCTCGAGAGATGTCACAGAGCATAAGTGGAGCACAGATGCTCAAAAGCAGCAAAGCTGAAGAGCCTGGCTCAGCTTCACTAGTGTGCAATTGACTGACTGCGAAAAACAAAGCAGCAGAGCACCGGGCTTCTGGGCGCTGTGAAGGCAATTGCCAAAACCAGGCAGCTGCTCCTTCCCAAGCACAGGCAGCTGCCTATGTTCTTGCTTGTCGACAAACTCACCGCTGCCCTTCTTTTCAGCAGCTGCCACCGTCTTCGGTGCATCTCGGAGCCTCTGGCGACGAGCAAGACTTGCCAAGGTGGGAGGCATCAGGACCAAGTCAAAACCCAGGCAAG
Source organism: Anomalospiza imberbis (assembly GCF_031753505.1). NCBI lineage: Eukaryota > Metazoa > Chordata > Aves > Passeriformes > Viduidae > Anomalospiza > Anomalospiza imberbis. The sequence goes on from NW_027099866.1 coordinate 100,632, forward strand.
TTGTCCTGGAACGCTTTCCATTCGCTTGCCGAGAGTGAATTCAACAGGCAGGAGAGCGGCAGCCACTGTCCTCTGGCAGTCGGAAGGCTTGGCACACAAGCCCGCTTCTTTGCGGCTTCGTTCTTCGCCTCTTCCAAGCAAGCGCGATCTCTGCTTCTCGGAGGCGAAGAAGCGGCTAATTCGCGCACAGCTCAGTAAAGCGGCAGCGGAGCGCTCCGGAGCGCCGCTTCAAGCCGAAAGACCCCGGGAAACGGCACTTTCCTCCGGATAGCTCCGGAGCCGCGCTTCTGCTTCTCTAGTCATCGCTATCTTAGCGAAAAGCTTTCCCACTCCAGTTGGCAAGGGGAGAGCGTACCTGCACTGCACACTAACCGCGGTTTGCAAAGAAAGAGGATTTGCTGCACATTCCAAGGACACGCCTCTTTCCGAGGCAATCTGCAACCTGCTGTCAGATGGAAGTGCTCTCTGCCCTCTCCTGCCCAGCTCTAGGTACTAGCGGGCACTTTCCAGCCTGGGCGAGGCAAACAACCTCCAGAGATGTCACAGAGCATAAGTGGAGCACAGATGCTCAAAAGCAGCAAAGCTGAAGAGCCTGGCTCAGCTTCACTAGTGTGCAATTGACTGACTGCGAAAAACAAAGCAGCAGAGCACCGGGCTTCTGGGCGCTGTGAAGGCAATTGCCAAAACCAGGCAGCTGCTCCTTCCCAAGCACAGGCAGCTGCCTATGTTCTTGCTTGTCGACAAACTCACCGCTGCCCTTCTTTTCAGCAGCTGCCACCGTCTTCGGTGCATCTCGGAGCCTCTGGCGACGAGCAAGACTTGCCAAGGTGGGACGCATCAGGACCAAGTCAAAACCCAGGCAAGTTGTCCTGGAACGCTTTCCATTCGCTTGCCGAGAGTGAATTCAACAGGCAGGAGAGCGGCAGCCACCGTCCTCTGGCAGTCGGAAGGCTTCGCACACAAGCCCGCTTCTTTGCGGCTTCGTTCTTCGCCTCTTCCAAGCAACCGCGATCTCTGCTTCTCAGAGGCGAAGAAGCGGCTAATTCGCGCACAGCTCAGTAAAGCGGCAGCAAAGCGCTCCGGAGCGCCGCTTCAAGCCGAAAGACGCCGGGAAACGGCACTTTCCTCCGGATAGCTCCGGAGCCGCGCTTCTGCTTCTCTAGTCATCTCTAGCTTAGCGAAAAGCTTTCCCACTCCATTTGGCAAGGGGAGAGTGGACCTGCACTGCACACTAACCGCGGTTTGCAAAGAAAGAGGATTTGCTGCACATTCCAAGGACACGGCTCTTTCCGAGGCAATCTGCAAGCTGCTGTCAGATGGAAGTGCTCTCTGCCCTCTCCTGCCCAGCTCTAGGTACTAGCGGGCACTTTCCAGCCTGGGCGAGGCAAACAACCTCCAGAGATGTCACAGAGCATAAGTGGGGCACAGATGCTCAAAAGCAGCAAAGCTGAAGAGCCTGGCTCAGCTTCACTAGTGTGCAATTGACTGACTGCGAAAAACAAAGCAGCAGAGCACCGGGCTTCTGGGCGCTGTGAAGGCAATTGCCAAAACCAGGCAGCTGCTCCTTCCCAAGCACAGGCAGCTGCCTATGTTCTTGCTTGTCGACAAACTCACCGCTGCCCTTCTTTTCAGCAGCTGCCACCGTCTTCTGTGCATCTCGGAGCCTCTGGCGACGAGCAAGACTTGCCAAGGTGGGAGGCATCAGGACCAAGTCAAAACCCAGGCAAGTTGTCCTGGAACGCTTTCCATTCGCTTGCCGAGAGTGAATTCAAGAGGCAGGAGAGCGGCAGCCACTGTCCTCCGGCAGTCTGAAGGCTTCACACACAAGCCCGCTTCTTTGCGGCTTCGTTCTTCGCCTCTTCCAAGCAACCGCGATCTCTGCTTCTCGGAGGCGAAGAAGCGGCTAATTCGCGCACAGCTCAGTAAAGCGGCAGCGGAGCGCTCCGGAGCGCCGCTTCAAGCCGAAAGACGCCGGGAAGCGGCACTTTCCTCCGGATAGCTCCGGAACCGCGCTTCTGCTTCTCTAGTCATCTCTAGCTTAGCGAAAAGCTTTCCCACTCCATTTGGCAAGAGGAGAGCGTACCTGCACTGCACACTAACCGCGGTTTGCAAAGAAAGAGGATTTGCTGCACATTGCAAGGACACGGCTCTTTCCGAGGCAATCTGCAACCTGCTGTCAGATGGAAGTGCTCTCTGCCCTCTCCTGCCCAGCTCTAGGTACTAGCGGGCACTTGCCAGCCTGGCCGAGGCAAACAACCTCGAGAGATGTCACAGAGCATAAGTGGAGCACAGATGCTCAAAAGCAGCAAAGCTGAAGAGCCTGGCTCAGCTTCACTAGTGTGCAATTGACTGACTGCGAAAAACAAAGCAGCAGAGCACCGGGCTTCTGGGCGCTGTGAAGGCAATTGCCAAAACCAGGCAGCTGCTCCTTCCCAAGCACAGGCAGCTGCCTATGTTCTTGCTTGTCGACAAACTCACCGCTGCCCTTCTTTTCAGCAGCTGCCACCGTCTTCGGTGCATCTCGGAGCCTCTGGCGACGAGCAAGACTTGCCAAGGTGGGAGGCATCAGGACCAAGTCAAAACCCAGGCAAGTTGTCCTGGAACGCTTTCCATTCGCTTGCCGAGAGTGAATTCAAGAGGCAGGAGAGCGGCAGCCACTGTCCTCTGGCAGTCGGAAGGCTTGGCACACAAGCCCGCTTCTTTGCGGCTTCGTTCTTCGCCTCTTCCAAGCAACCGCGATCTCTGCTTCTCGGAGGCGAAGAAGCGGCTAATTCGCGCACAGCTCAGTAAAGCGGCAGCGGAGCGCTCCGGAGCGCCGCTTCAAGCCGAAAGACCCCGGGAAACGGCACTTTCCTCCGGATAGCTCCGGAGCCGCGCTTCTGCTTCTCTAGTCATCGCTATCTTAGCGAAAAGCTTTCCCACTCCAGTTGGCAAGGGGAGAGCGTACCTGCACTGCACACTAACCGCGGTTTGCAAAGAAAGAGGATTTGCTGCACATTGCAAGGACACGGCTCTTTCCGAGGCAATCTGCAACCTGCTGTCAGATGGAAGTGCTCTCTGCCCTCTCCTGCCCAGCTCTAGGTACTAGCGGGCACTTGCCAGCCTGGCCGAGGCAAACAACCTCCAGAGATGTCACAGAGCATAAGTGGAGCACAGATGCTCAAAAGCAGCAAAGCTGAAGAGCCTGGCTCAGCTTCACTAGTGTGCAATTGACTGACTGCGAAAAACAAAGCAGCAGAGCACCGGGCTTCTGGGCGCTGTGAAGGCAATTGCCAAAACCAGGCAGCTGCTCCTTCCCAAGCACAGGCAGCTGCCTATGTTCTTGCTTGTCGACAAACTCACCGCTGCCCTTCTTTTCAGCAGCTGCCACCGTCTTCGGTGCATCTCGGAGCCTCTGGCGACGAGCAAGACTTGCCAAGGTGGGAGGCATCAGGACCAAGTCAAAACCCAGGCAAGTTGTCCTGGAACGCTTTCCATTCGCTTGCCGAGAGTGAATTCAAGAGGCAGGAGAGCGGCAGCCACTGTCCTCTGGCAGTCGGAAGGCTTGGCACACAAGCCCGCTTCTTTGCGGCTTCGTTCTTCGCCTCTTCCAAGCAACCGCGATCTCTGCTTCTCGGAGGCGAAGAAGCGGCTAATTCGCGCACAGCTCAGTAAAGCGGCAGCGGAGCGCTCCGGAGCGCCGCTTCAAGCCGAAAGACCCCGGGGAAACGGCACTTTCCTCCGGATAGCTCCGGAGCCGCGCTTCTGCTTCTCTAGTCATCGCTATCTTAGCGAAAAGCTTTCCCACTCCAGTTGGCAAGGGGAGAGCGTACCTGCACTGCACACTAACCGCGGTTTGCAAAGAAAGAGGATTTGCTGCACATTCCAAGGACACGCCTCTTTCCGAGGCAATCTGCAACCTGCTGTCAGATGGAAGTGCTCTCTGCCCTCTCCTGCCCAGCTCTAGGTACTAGCGGGCACTTTCCAGCCTGGGCGAGGCAAACAACCTCCAGAGATGTCACAGAGCATAAGTGGAGCACAGATGCTCAAAAGCAGCAAAGCTGAAGAGCCTGGCTCAGCTTCACTAGTGTGCAATTGACTGACTGCGAAAAACAAAGCAGCAGAGCACCGGGCTTCTGGGCGCTGTGAAGGCAATTGCCAAAACCAGGCAGCTGCTCCTTCCCAAGCACAGGCAGCTGCCTATGTTCTTGCTTGTCGACAAACTCACCGCTGCCCTTCTTTTCAGCAGCTGCCACCGTCTTCGGTGCATCTCGGAGCCTCTGGCGACGAGCAAGACTTGCCAAGGTGGGACGCATCAGGACCAAGTCAAAACCCAGGCAAGTTGTCCTGGAACGCTTTCCATTCGCTTGCCGAGAGTGAATTCAACAGGCAGGAGAGCGGCAGCCACCGTCCTCTGGCAGTCGGAAGGCTTCGCACACAAGCCCGCTTCTTTGCGGCTTCGTTCTTCGCCTCTTCCAAGCAACCGCGATCTCTGCTTCTCAGAGGCGAAGAAGCGGCTAATTCGCGCACAGCTCAGTAAAGCGGCAGCAAAGCGCTCCGGAGCGCCGCTTCAAGCCGAAAGACGCCGGGAAACGGCACTTTCCTCCGGATAGCTCCGGAGCCGCGCTTCTGCTTCTCTAGTCATCTCTAGCTTAGCGAAAAGCTTTCCCACTCCATTTGGCAAGGGGAGAGTGGACCTGCACTGCACACTAACCGCGGTTTGCAAAGAAAGAGGATTTGCTGCACATTCCAAGGACACGGCTCTTTCCGAGGCAATCTGCAAGCTGCTGTCAGATGGAAGTGCTCTCTGCCCTCTCCTGCCAAGCTCTAGGTACTAGCGGGCACTTTGCAGCCTGGCCGAGGCAAACAACCTCCAGAGATGTTACAGAGCATAAGTGGAGCACAGATGCTCAAAAGCAGCAAAGCTGAAGAGCCTGGCTCAGCTTCACTAGTGTGCAATTGACTGACTGCGAAAAACAAAGCAGCAGAGCACCGGGCTTCTGGGCGCTGTGAAGGCAATTGCCAAAACCAGGCAGCTGTTCCTTCCCAAGCACAGGCAGCTGCCTATGTTCTTGCTTGTCGACAAACTCACCGCTGCCCTTCTTTTCAGCAGCTGCCACCGTCTTCGGTGCATCTCGGAGCCTCTGGCGACGAGCAAGACTTGCCAAGGTGGGAGGCATCAGGACCAAGTCAAAACCCAGGCAAGTTGTCCTGGAACGCTTTCCATTCGCTTGCCGAGAGTGAATTCAACAGGCAGGAGAGCGGCAGCCACTGTCCTCCGGCAGTCTGAAGGCTTCACACACAAGCCCGCTTCTTTGCGGCTTCGTTCTTCGCCTCTTCCAAGCAACCGCGATCTCTGCTTCTCGGAGGCGAAGAAGCGGCTAATTCGCGCACAGCTCAGTAAAGCGGCAGCGGAGCGCTCCGGAGCGCCTCTTCAAGCCGAAAGATGCCGGGAAACGGCACTTTCCTCCGGATAGCTCCGGAGCCGCGCTTCTGCTTCTCTAGTCATCTCTAGCTTAGCGAAAAGCTTTCCCACTCCATTTGGCAAGGGGAGAGTGGACCTGCACTGCACACTAACCGCGGTTTGCAAAGAAAGAGGATTTGCTGCACATTCCAAGGACACGGCTCTTTCCGAGGCAATCTGCAAGCTGCTGTCAGATGGAAGTGCTCTCTGCCCTCTCCTGCCCAGCTCTAGGTACTAGCGGGCACTTTCCAGCCTGGGCGAGGCAAACAACCTCCAGAGATGTCACAGAGCATAAGTGGGGCACAGATGCTCAAAAGCAGCAAAGCTGAAGAGCCTGGCTCAGCTTCACTAGTGTGCAATTGACTGACTGCGAAAAACAAAGCAGCAGAGCACCGGGCTTCTGGGCGCTGTGAAGGCAATTGCCAAAACCAGGCAGCTGCTCCTTCCCAAGCACAGGCAGCTGCCTATGTTCTTGCTTGTCGACAAACTCACCGCTGCCTTTCTTTTCAGCAGCTGCCACCGTCTTCTGTGCATCTCGGAGCCTCTGGTGACGAGCAAAACTTGCCAAGGTGGGACGCATCAGGACCAAGTCAAAACCCAGGCAAGTTGTCCTGGAACGTTTTCCATTCGCTTGCCGAGAGTGAATTCAAGAGGCAGGAGAGCGGCAGCCACCGTCCTCTGGCAGTCGGAAGGCTTCGCACACAAGCCCGCTTCTTTGTGGCTTCGTTCTTCGCCTCTTCCAAGCAACCGCGATCTCTGCTTCTCAGAGGCGAAGAAGCGGCTAATTCGCGCACAGCTCAGTAAAGCGGCAGCGGAGCGCTCCGGAGCGCCGCTTCAAGCCGAAAGACGCCGGGAAACGGCACTTTCCTCCGGATAGCTCCGGAGCCGCGCTTCTGCTTCTCTAGTCATCTCTAGCTTAGCGAAAAGCTTTCCCACTCCATTTGGCAAGGGGAGAGCGTACCTGCACTGCACACTAACCGCGGTTTGCAAAGAAAGAGGATTTGCTGCACATTCCAAGGACACGGCTCTTTCCGAGGCAATCTGCAAGCTGCTGTCAGATGGAAGTGCTCTCTGCCCTCTCCTGCCCAGCTCTAGGTACTAGCGGGCACTTTCCAGCCTGGGCGAGGCAAACAACCTCCAGAGATGTCACAGAGCATAAGTGGGGCACAGATGCTCAAAAGCAGCAAAGCTGAAGAGCCTGGCTCAGCTTCACTAGTGTGCAATTGACTGACTGCGAAAAACAAAGCAGCAGAGCACCGGGCTTCTGGGCGCTCTGAAGGCAATTGCCAAAACCAGGCAGCTGCTCCTTCCCAAGCACAGGCAGCTGCCTATGTTCTTGCTTGTCGACAAACTCACCGCTGCCCTTCTTTTCAGCAGCTGCCACCGTCTTCGGTGCATCTCGGAGCCTCTGGCGACGAGCAAGACTTGCCAAGGTGGGACGCATCAGGACCAAGTCAAAACCCAGGCAAGTTGTCCTGGAACGCTTTCCATTCGCTTGCCGAGAGTGAATTCAACAGGCAGGAGAGCGGCAGCCACCGTCCTCTGGCAGTCGGAAGGCTTCGCACACAAGCCCGCTTCTTTGCGGCTTCGTTCTTCGCCTCTTCCAAGCAACCGCGATCTCTGCTTCTCAGAGGCGAAGAAGCGGCTAATTCGCGCACAGCTCAGTAAAGCGGCAGCGGAGCGCTCCGGAGCGCCTCTTCAAGCGGAAAGATGCCGGGAAACGGCACTTTCCTCCGGATAGCTCCGGAGCCGCGCTTCTGCTTCTCTAGTCATCTCTAGCTTAGCGAAAAGCTTTCCCACTCCATTTGGCAAGGGGAGAGTGGACCTGCACTGCACACTAACCGCGGTTTGCAAAGAAAGAGGATTTGCTGCACATTCCAAGGACACGGCTCTTTCCGAGGCAATCTGCAAGCTGCTGTCAGATGGAAGTGCTCTCTGTCCTCTCCTGCCCAGCTCTAGGTACTAGCGGGCACTTTCCAGCCTGGGCGAGGCAAACAACCTCCAGAGATGTCACAGAGCATAAGTGGGGCACAGATGCTCAAAAGCAGCAAAGCTGAAGAGCCTGGCTCAGCTTCACTAGTGTGCAATTGACTGACTGCGAAAAACAAAGCAGCAGAGCACCGGGCTTCTGGGCGCTGTGAAGGCAATTGCCAAAACCAGGCAGCTGCTCCTTCCCAAGCACAGGCAGCTGCCTATGTTCTTGCTTGTCGACAAACTCACCGCTGCCTTTCTTTTCAGCAGCTGCCACCGTCTTCGGTGCATCTCGGAGCCTCTGGTGACGAGCAAAACTTGCCAAGGTGGGAGGCATCAGGACCAAGTCAAAACCCAGGCAAGTTGTCCTGGAACGCTTTCCATTCGCTTGCCGAGAGTGAATTCAACAGGCAGGAGAGCCCAGCCACCGTCCTCTGGCAGTCGGAAGGCTTCGCACACAAGCCCGCTTCTTTGTGGCTTCGTTCTTCGCCTCTTCCAAGCAACCGCGATCTCTGCTTCTCAGAGGCGAAGAAGCGGCTAATTCGCGCACAGCTCAGTAAAGCGGCAGCGGAGCGCTCCGGAGCGCCGCTTCAAGCCGAAAGACGCCGGGAAACGGCACTTTCCTCCGGATAGCTCCGGAGCCGCGCTTCTGCTTCTCTAGTCATCTCTAGCTTAGCGAAAAGCTTTCCCACTCCATTTGGCAAGGGGAGAGCGTACCTGCACTGCACACTAACCGCGGTTTGCAAAGAAAGAGGATTTGCTGCACATTCCAAGGACACGGCTCTTTCCGAGGCAATCTGCAAGCTGCTGTCAGATGGAAGTGCTCTCTGCCCTCTCCTGCCCAGCTCTAGGTACTAGCGGGCACTTTCCAGCCTGGGCGAGGCAAACAACCTCCAGAGATGTCACAGAGCATAAGTGGGGCACAGATGCTCAAAAGCAGCAAAGCTGAAGAGCCTGGCTCAGCTTCACTAGTGTGCAATTGACTGACTGCGAAAAACAAAGCAGCAGAGCACCGGGCTTCTGGGCGCTGTGAAGGCAATTGCCAAAACCAGGCAGCTGCTCCTTCCCAAGCACAGGCAGCTGCCTATGTTCTTGCTTGTCGACAAACTCACCGCTGCCCTTCTTTTCAGCAGCTGCCACCGTCTTCGGTGCATCTCGGAGCCTCTGGCGACGAGCAAGACTTGCCAAGGTGGGACGCATCAGGACCAAGTCAAAACCCAGGCAAGTTGTCCTGGAACGCTTTCCATTCGCTTGCCGAGAGTGAATTCAACAGGCAGGAGAGCGGCAGCCACCGTCCTCTGGCAGTCGGAAGGCTTCGCACACAAGCCCGCTTCTTTGCGGCTTCGTTCTTCGCCTCTTCCAAGCAACCGCGATCTCTGCTTCTCAGAGGCGAAGAAGCGGCTAATTCGCGCACAGCTCAGTAAAGCGGCAGCAAAGCGCTCCGGAGCGCCGCTTCAAGCCGAAAGACGCCGGGAAACGGCACTTTCCTCCGGATAGCTCCGGAGCCGCGCTTCTGCTTCTCTAGTCATCTCTAGCTTAGCGAAAAGCTTTCCCACTCCATTTGGCAAGGGGAGAGTGGACCTGCACTGCACACTAACCGCGGTTTGCAAAGAAAGAGGATTTGCTGCACATTCCAAGGACACGGCTCTTTCCGAGGCAATCTGCAACCTGCTGTCAGATGGAAGTGCTCTCTGCCCTCTCCTGCCCAGCTCTAGGTACTAGCGGGCACTTTCCAGCCTGGGCGAGGCAAACAACCTCGAGAGATGTCACAGAGCATAAGTGGAGCACAGATGCTCAAAAGCAGCAAAGCTGAAGAGCCTGGCTCAGCTTCACTAGTGTGCAATTGACTGACTGTGAAAAACAAAGCAGCAGAGCACCGGGCTTCTGGGCGCTCTGAAGGCAATTGCCAAAACCAGGCAGCTGCTCCTTCCCAAGCACAGGCAGCTGCCTATGTTCTTGCTTGTCGACAAACTCACCGCTGCCCTTCTTTTCAGCAGCTGCCACCGTCTTCGGTGCATCTCGGAGCCTCTGGCGACGAGCAAGACTTGCCAAGGTGGGACGCATCAGGACCAAGTCAAAACCCAGGCAAGTTGTCCTGGAACGCTTTCCATTCGCTTGCCGAGAGTGAATTCAAGAGGCAGGAGAGCGGCAGCCACTGTCCTCTGGCAGTCGGAAGGCTTGGCACACAAGCCCGCTTCTTTGTGGCTTCGTTCTTCGCCTCTTCCAAGCAACCGCGATCTCTGCTTCTCGGAGGCGAAGAAGCGGCTAATTCGCGCACAGCTCAGTAAAGCGGCAGCGGAGCGCTCCGGAGCGCCGCTTCAAGCCGAAAGACCCCGGGAAACGGCACTTTCCTCCGGATAGCTCCGGAGCCGCGCTTCTGCTTCTCTAGTCATCGCTATCTTAGCGAAAAGCTTTCCCACTCCAGTTGGCAAGGGGAGAGCGTACCTGCACTGCACACTAACCGCGGTTTGCAAAGAAAGAGGATTTGCTGCACATTCCAAGGACACGGCTCTTTCCGAGGCAATCTGCAACCTGCTGTCAGATGGAAGTGCTCTCTGCCCTCTCCTGCCCAGCTCTAGGTACTAGCGGGCACTTTCCAGCCTGGGCGAGGCAAACAACCTCGAGAGATGTCACAGAGCATAAGTGGAGCACAGATGCTCAAAAGCAGCAAAGCTGAAGAGCCTGGCTCAGCTTCACTAGTGTGCAATTGACTGACTGCGAGAAACAAAGCAGCAGAGCACCGGGCTTCTGGGCGCTGTGAAGGCAATTGCCAAAACCAGGCAGCTGCTCCTTCCCAAGCACAGGCAGCTGCCTATGTTCTTGCTTGTCGACAAACTCACCGCTGCCCTTCTTTTCAGCAGCTGCCACCGTCTTCGGTGCATCTCGGAGCCTCTGGCGACGAGCAAGACTTGCCAAGGTGGGACGCATCAGGACCAAGTCAAAACCCAGGCAAGTTGTCCTGGAACGCTTTCCATTCGCTTGCCGAGAGTGAATTCAACAGGCAGGAGAGCGGCAGCCACCGTCCTCTGGCAGTCGGAAGGCTTCGCACACAAGCCCGCTTCTTTGCGGCTTCGTTCTTCGCCTCTTCCAAGCAACCGCGATCTCTGCTTCTCAGAGGCGAAGAAGCGGCTAATTCGCGCACAGCTCAGTAAAGCGGCAGCGGAGCGCTCCGGAGCGCCGCTTCAAGCCGAAAGACGCCGGGAAACGGCACTTTCCTCCGGATAGCTCCGGAGCCGCGCTTCTGCTTCTCTAGTCATCTCTAGCTTAGCGAAAAGCTTTCCCACTCCATTTGGCAAGGGGAGAGTGTACCTGCACTGCACACTAACCGCGGTTTGCAAAGAAAGAGGATTTGCTGCACATTCCAAGGACACGGCTCTTTCCGAGGCAATCTGCAAGCTGCTGTCAGATGGAAGTGCTCTCTGCCCTCTCCTGCCCAGCTCTAGGTACTAGCGGGCACTTTGCAGCCTGGCCGAGGCAAACAACCTCCAGAGATGTTACAGAGCATAAGTGGAGCACAGATGCTCAAAAGCAGCAAAGCTGAAGAGCCTGGCTCAGCTTCACTAGTGTGCAATTGACTGACTGCGAAAAACAAAGCAGCAGAGCACCGGGCTTCTGGGCGCTGTGAAGGCAATTGCCAAAACCAGGCAGCTGTTCCTTCCCAAGCACAGGCAGCTGCCTATGTTCTTGCTTGTCGACAAACTCACCGCTGCCCTTCTTTTCAGCAGCTGCCACCGTCTTCGGTGCATCTCGGAGCCTCTGGCGACGAGCAAGACTTGCCAAGGTGGGAGGCATCAGGACCAAGTCAAAACCCAGGCAAGTTGTCCTGGAACGCTTTCCATTCGCTTGCCGAGAGTGAATTCAAGAGGCAGGAGAGCGGCAGCCACTGTCCTCCGGCAGTCTGAAGGCTTCACACACAAGCCCGCTTCTTTGCAGCTTCGTTCTTCGCCTCTTCCAAGCAACCGCGATCTCTGCTTCTCGGAGGCGAAGAAGCGGCTAATTCGCGCACAGCTCAGTAAAGCGGCAGCGGAGCGCTCCGGAGCGCCTCTTCAAGCCGAAAGATGCCGGGAAACGGCACTTTCCTCCGGATAGCTCCGGAGCCGCGCTTCTGCTTCTCTAGTCATCTCTAGCTTAGCGAAAAGCTTTCCCACTCCATTTGGCAAGGGGAGAGTGGACCTGCACTGCACACTAACCGCGGTTTGCAAAGAAAGAGGATTTGCTGCACATTCCAAGGACACGGCTCTTTCCGAGGCAATCTGCAACCTGCTGTCAGATGGAAGTGCTCTCTGCCCTCTCCTGCCCAGCTCTAGGTACTAGCGGGCACTTTCCAGCCTGGGCGAGGCAAACAACCTCCAGAGATGTCACAGAGCATAAGTGGGGCACAGATGCTCAAAAGCAGCAAAGCTGAAGAGCCTGGCTCAGCTTCACTAGTGTGCAATTGACTGACTGCGAAAAACAAAGCAGCAGAGCACCGGGCTTCTGGGCGCTGTGAAGGCAATTGCCAAAACCAGGCAGCTGCTCCTTCCCAAGCACAGGCAGCTGCCTATGTTCTTGCTTGTCGACAAACTCACCGCTGCCTTTCTTTTCAGCAGCTGCCACCGTCTTCGGTGCATCTCGGAGCCTCTGGTGACGAGCAAAACTTGCCAAGGTGGGAGGCATCAGGACCAAGTCAAAACCCAGGCAAGTTGTCCTGGAACGCTTTCCATTCGCTTGCCGAGAGTGAATTCAAGAGGCAGGAGAGCCCAGCCACCGTCCTCTGGCAGTCGGAAGGCTTCGCACACAAGCCCGCTTCTTTGTGGCTTCGTTCTTCGCCTCTTCCAAGCAACCGCGATCTCTGCTTCTCAGAGGCGAAGAAGCGGCTAATTCGCGCACAGCTCAGTAAAGCGGCAGCGGAGCGCTCCGGAGCGCCGCTTCAAGCCGAAAGACGCCGGGAAACGGCACTTTCCTCCGGATAGCTCCGGAGCCGCGCTTCTGCTTCTCTAGTCATCTCTAGCTTAGCGAAAAGCTTTCCCACTCCATTTGGCAAGGGGAGAGCGTACCTGCACTGCACACTAACCGCGGTTTGCAAAGAAAGAGGATTTGCTGCACATTCCAAGGACACGGCTCTTTCCGAGGCAATCTGCAACCTGCTGTCAGATGGAAGTGCTCTCTGCCCTCTCCTGCCCAGCTCTAGGTACTAGCGGGCACTTTCCAGCCTGGCCGAGGCAAACAATCTCCAGAGATGTCACAGAGCATAAGTGGGGCACAGATGCTCAAAAGCAGCAAAGCTGAAGAGCCTGGCTCAGCTTCACTAGTGTGCAATTGACTGACTGCGAAAAAAAAGGAGCAGAGCACCGGGCTTCTGGGCGCTGTGAAGGCAATTGCCAAAACCAGGCAGCTGCTCCTTCCCAAGCACAGGCAGCTGCCTATGTTCTTGCTTGTCGACAAACTCACCGCTGCCCTTCTTTTCAGCAGCTGCCACCGTCTTCTGTGCATCTCGGAGCCTCTGGCGACGAGCAAGACTTGCCAAGGTGGGAGGCATCAGGACCAAGTCAAAACCCAGGCAAGTTGTCCTGGAACGCTTTCCATTCGCTTGCCGAGAGTGAATTCAAGAGGCAGGAGAGCGGCAGCCACTGTCCTCCGGCAGTCTGAAGGCTTCACACACAAGCCCGCTTCTTTGCGGCTTCGTTCTTCGCCTCTTCCAAGCAACCGCGATCTCTGCTTCTCGGAGGCGAAGAAGCGGCTAATTCGCGCACAGCTCAGTAGAGCGGCAGCGGAGCGCTCCGGAGCGCCGCTTCAAGCCGAAAGACGCCGGGAAACGGCACTTTCCTCCGGATAGCTCCGGAACCGCGCTTCTGCTTCTCTAGTCATCTCTAGCTTAGCGAAAACCTTTCCCACTCCATTTGGCAAGAGGAGAGCGTACCTGCACTGCACACTAACCGCGGTTTGCAAAGAAAGAGGATTTGCTGCACATTGCAAGGACACGGCTCTTTCCGAGGCAATCTGCAACCTGCTGTCAGATGGAAGTGCTCTCTGCCCTCTCCTGCCCAGCTCTAGGTACTAGCGGGCACTTTCCAGCCTGGGCGAGGCAAACAACCTCCAGAGATGTCACAGAGCATAAGTGGAGCACAGATGCTCAAAAGCAGCAAAGCTGAAGAGCCTGGCTCAGCTTCACTAGTGTGCAATTGACTGACTGCGAAAAACAAAGCAGCAGAGCACCGGGCTTCTGGGCGCTGTGAAGGCAATTGCCAAAACCAGGCAGCTGCTCCTTCCCAAGCACAGGCAGCTGCCTATGTTCTTGCTTGTCGACAAACTCACCGCTGCCCTTCTTTTCAGCAGCTGCCACCGTCTTCGGTGCATCTCGGAGCCTCTGGCGACGAGCAAGACTTGCCAAGGTGGGAGGCATCAGGACCAAGTCAAAACCCAGGCAAGTTGTCCTGGAACGCTTTCCATTCGCTTGCCGAGAGTGAATTCAAGAGGCAGGAGAGCGGCAGCCACTGTCCTCTGGCAGTCGGAAGGCTTGGCACACAAGCCCGCTTCTTTGCGGCTTCGTTCTTCGCCTCTTCCAAGCAACCGCGATCTCTGCTTCTCGGAGGCGAAGAAGCGGCTAATTCGCGCACAGCTCAGTAAAGCGGCAGCGGAGCGCTCCGGAGCGCCGCTTCAAGCCGAAAGACCCCGGGAAACGGCACTTTCCTCCGGATAGCTCCGGAGCCGCGCTTCTGCTTCTCTAGTCATCGCTATCTTAGCGAAAAGCTTTCCCACTCCAGTTGGCAAGGGGAGAGCGTACCTGCACTGCACACTAACCGCGGTTTGCAAAGAAAGAGGATTTGCTGCACATTCCAAGGACACGGCTCTTTCCGAGGCAATCTGCAACCTGCTGTCAGATGGAAGTGCTCTCTGCCCTCTCCTGCCCAGCTCTAGGTACTAGCGGGCACTTTCCAGCCTGGGCGAGGCAAACAACCTCGAGAGATGTCACAGAGCATAAGTGGAGCACAGATGCTCAAAAGCAGCAAAGCTGAAGAGCCTGGCTCAGCTTCACTAGTGTGCAATTGACTGACTGCGAAAAACAAAGCAGCAGAGCACCGGGCTTCTGGGCGCTGTGAAGGCAATTGCCAAAACCAGGCAGCTGCTCCTTCCCAAGCACAGGCAGCTGCCTATGTTCTTGCTTGTCGACAAACTCACCGCTGCCCTTCTTTTCAGCAGCTGCCACCGTCTTCGGTGCATCTCGGAGCCTCTGGCGACGAGCAAGACTTGCCAAGGTGGGACGCATCAGGACCAAGTCAAAACCCAGGCAAGTTGTCCTGGAACGCTTTCCATTCGCTTGCCGAGAGTGAATTCAACAGGCAGGAGAGCGGCAGCCACCGTCCTCTGGCAGTCGGAAGGCTTCGCACACAAGCCCGCTTCTTTGCGGCTTCGTTCTTCGCCTCTTCCAAGCAACCGCGATCTCTGCTTCTCAGAGGCGAAGAAGCGGCTAATTCGCGCACAGCTCAGTAAAGCGGCAGCAAAGCGCTCCGGAGCGCCGCTTCAAGCCGAAAGACGCCGGGAAACGGCACTTTCCTCCGGATAGCTCCGGAGCCGCGCTTCTGCTTCTCTAGTCATCTCTAGCTTAGCGAAAAGCTTTCCCACTCCATTTGGCAAGGGGAGAGTGGACCTGCACTGCACACTAACCGCGGTTTGCAAAGAAAGAGGATTTGCTGCACATTCCAAGGACACGGCTCTTTCCGAGGCAATCTGCAACCTGCTGTCAGATGGAAGTGCTCTCTGCCCTCTCCTGCCCAGCTCTAGGTACTAGCGGGCACTTTGCAGCCTGGCCGAGGCAAACAACCTCCAGAGATGTTACAGAGCATAAGTGGAGCACAGATGCTCAAAAGCAGCAAAGCTGAAGAGCCTGGCTCAGCTTCACTAGTGTGCAATTGACTGACTGCGAAAAACAAAGCAGCAGAGCACCGGGCTTCTGGGCGCTGTGAAGGCAATTGCCAAAACCAGGCAGCTGTTCCTTCCCAAGCACAGGCAGCTGCCTATGTTCTTGCTTGTCGACAAACTCACCGCTGCCCTTCTTTTCAGCAGCTGCCACCGTCTTCGGTGCATCTCGGAGCCTCTGGCGACGAGCAAGACTTGCCAAGGTGGGAGGCATCAGGACCAAGTCAAAACCCAGGCAAGTTGTCCTGGAACGCTTTCCATTCGCTTGCCGAGAGTGAATTCAACAGGCAGGAGAGCGGCAGCCACTGTCCTCCGGCAGTCTGAAGGCTTCACACACAAGCCCGCTTCTTTGCAGCTTCGTTCTTCGCCTCTTCCAAGCAACCGCGATCTCTGCTTCTCGGAGGCGAAGAAGCGGCTAATTCGCGCACAGCTCAGTAAAGCGGCAGCGGAGCGCTCCGGAGCGCCTCTTCAAGCCGAAAGATGCCGGGAAACGGCACTTTCCTCCGGATAGCTCCGGAGCCGCGCTTCTGCTTCTCTAGTCATCTCTATCTTAGCGAAAAGCTTTCCCACTCCATTTGGCAAGGGGAGAGTGGACCTGCACTGCACACTAACCGCGGTTTGCAAAGAAAGAGGATTTGCTGCACATTCCAAGGACACGGCTCTTTCCGAGGCAATCTGCAAGCTGCTGTCAGATGGAAGTGCTCTCTGCCCTCTCCTGCCCAGCTCTAGGTACTAGCGGGCACTTTCCAGCCTGGGCGAGGCAAACAACCTCCAGAGATGTCACAGAGCATAAGTGGGGCACAGATGCTCAAAAGCAGCAAAGCTGAAGAGCCTGGCTCAGCTTCACTAGTGTGCAATTGACTGACTGCGAAAAACAAAGCAGCAGAGCACCGGGCTTCTGGGCGCTGTGAAGGCAATTGCCAAAACCAGGCAGCTGCTCCTTCCCAAGCACAGGCAGCTGCCTATGTTCTTGCTTGTCGACAAACTCACCGCTGCCTTTCTTTTCAGCAGCTGCCACCGTCTTCGGTGCATCTCGGAGCCTCTGGTGACGAGCAAAACTTGCCAAGGTGGGAGGCATCAGGACCAAGTCAAAACCCAGGCAAGTTGTCCTGGAACGCTTTCCATTCGCTTGCCGAGAAAGAATTCAACAGGCAGGAGAGCGGCAGCCACCGTCCTCTGGCAGTCGGAAGGCTTCGCACACAAGCCCGCTTCTTTGTGGCTTCGTTCTTCGCCTCTTCCAAGCAACCGCGATCTCTGCTTCTCAGAGGCGAAGAAGCGGCTAATTCGCGCACAGCTCAGTAAAGCGGCAGCGGAGCGCTCCGGAGCGCCGCTTCAAGCCGAAAGACGCCGGGAAACGGCACTTTCCTCCGGATAGCTCCGGAGCCGCGCTTCTGCTTCTCTAGTCATCTCTAGCTTAGCGAAAAGCTTTCCCACTCCATTTGGCAAGGGGAGAGCGTACCTGCACTGCACACTAACCGCGGTTTGCAAAGAAAGAGGATTTGCTGCACATTCCAAGGACACGCCTCTTTCCGAGGCAATCTGCAAGCTGCTGTCAGATGGAAGTGCTCTCTGCCCTCTCCTGCCCAGCTCTAGGTACTAGCGGGCACTTTCCAGCCTGGGCGAGGCAAACAACCTCCAGAGATGTCACAGAGCATAAGTGGGGCACAGATGCTCAAAAGCAGCAAAGCTGAAGAGCCTGGCTCAGCTTCACTAGTGTGCAATTGACTGACTGCGAAAAACAAAGCAGCAGAGCACCGGGCTTCTGGGCGCTGTGAAGGCAATTGCCAAAACCAGGCAGCTGCTCCTTCCCAAGCACAGGCAGCTGCCTATGTTCTTGCTTGTCGACAAACTCACCGCTGCCCTTCTTTTCAGCAGCTGCCACCGTCTTCGGTGCATCTCGGAGCCTCTGGCGACGAGCAAGACTTGCCAAGGTGGGAGGCATCAGGACCAAGTCAAAACCCAGGCAAGTTGTCCTGGAACGCTTTCCATTCGCTTGCCGAGAGTGAATTCAAGAGGCAGGAGAGCGGCAGCCACCGTCCTCTGGCAGTCGGAAGGCTTCGCACACAAGCCCGCTTCTTTGCGGCTTCGTTCTTCGCCTCTTCCAAGCAACCGCGATCTCTGCTTCTCAGAGGCGAAGAAGCGGCTAATTCGCGCACAGCTCAGTAAAGCGGCAGCAAAGCGCTCCGGAGCGCCGCTTCAAGCCGAAAGACGCCGGGAAACGGCACTTTCCTCCGGATAGCTCCGGAGCCGCGCTTCTGCTTCTCTAGTCATCTCTAGCTTAGCGAAAAGCTTTCCCACTCCATTTGGCAAGGGGAGAGTGGACCTGCACTGCACACTAACCGCGGTTTGCAAAGAAAGAGGATTTGCTGCACATTCCAAGGACACGGCTCTTTCCGAGGCAATCTGCAACCTGCTGTCAGATGGAAGTGCTCTCTGCCCTCTCCTGCCCAGCTCTAGGTACTAGCGGGCACTTTGCAGCCTGGGCGAGGCAAACAACCTCCAGAGATGTTACAGAGCATAAGTGGAGCACAGATGCTCAAAAGCAGCAAAGCTGAAGAGCCTGGCTCAGCTTCACTAGTGTGCAATTGACTGACTGCGAAAAACAAAGCAGCAGAGCACCGGGCTTCTGGGCGCTGTGAAGGCAATTGCCAAAACCAGGCAGCTGCTCCTTCCCAAGCACAGGCAGCTGCCTATGTTCTTGCTTGTCGACAAACTCACCGCTGCCCTTCTTTTCAGCAGCTGCCACCGTCTTCGGTGCATCTCGGAGCCTCTGGCGACGAGCAAGACTTGCCAAGGTGGGACGCATCAGGACCAAGTCAAAACCCAGGCAAGTTGTCCTGGAACGCTTTCCATTCGCTTGCCGAGAGTGAATTCAACAGGCAGGAGAGCGGCAGCCACTGTCCTCCGGCAGTCTGAAGGCTTCACACACAAGCCCGCTTCTTTGCGGCTTCGTTCTTCGCCTCTTCCAAGCAACCGCGATCTCTGCTTCTCGGAGGCGAAGAAGCGGCTAATTCGCGCACAGCTCAGTAAAGCGGCAGCGGAGCGCTCCGGAGCGCCTCTTCAAGCCGAAAGATGCCGGGAAACGGCACTTTCCTCCGGATAGCTCCGGAGCCGCGCTTCTGCTTCTCTAGTCATCTCTAGCTTAGCGAAAAGCTTTCCCACTCCATTTGGCAAGAGGAGAGTGTACCTGCACTGCACACTAACCGCGGTTTGCAAAGAAAGAGGATTTGCTGCACATTCCAAGGACACGGCTCTTTCCGAGGCAATCTGCAACCTGCTGTCAGATGGAAGTGCTCTCTGCCCTCTCCTGCCCAGCTCTAGGTACTAGCGGGCACTTTCCAGCCTGGGCGAGGCAAACAACCTCCAGAGATGTCACAGAGCATAAGTGGGGCACAGATGCTCAAAAGCAGCAAAGCTGAAGAGCCTGGCTCAGCTTCACTAGTGTGCAATTGACTGACTGCGAAAAACAAAGCAGCAGAGCACCGGGCTTCTGGGCGCTGTGAAGGCAATTGCCAAAACCAGGCAGCTGCTCCTTCCCAAGCACAGGCAGCTGCCCATGTTCTTGCTTGTCGACAAACTCACCGCTGCCCTTCTTTTCAGCAGCTGCCACCGTCTTCGGTGCATCTCGGAGCCTCTGGCGACGAGCAAGACTTGCCAAGGTGGGACGCATCAGGACCAAGTCAAAACCCAGGCAAGTTGTCCTGGAACGCTTTCCATTCGCTTGCCGAGAGTGAATTCAAGAGGCAGGAGAGCGGCAGCCACCGTCCTCCAGCAGTCGGAAGGCTTCGCACACAAGCCCGCTTCTTTGCGGCTTCGTTCTTCGCCTCTTCCAAGCAACCGCGATCTCTGCTTCTCAGAGGCGAAGAAGCGGCTAATTCGCGCACAGCTCAGTAAAGCGGCAGCAAAGCGCTCCGGAGCGCCGCTTCAAGCCGAAAGACGCCGGGAAGCGGCACTTTCCTCCGGATAGCTCCGGAGCCGCGCTTCTGCTTCTCTAGTCATCTCTAGCTTAGCGAAAAGCTTTCCCACTCCATTTGGCAAGGGGAGAGCGTACCTGCACTGCACACTAACCGCGGTTTGCAAAGAAAGAGGATTTGCTGCACATTCCAAGGACACGGCTCTTTCCGAGGCAATCTGCAAGCTGCTGTCAGATGGAAGTGCTCTCTGCCCTCTCCTGCCCAGCTCTAGGTACTAGCGGGCACTTTCCAGCCTGGGCGAGGCAAACAACCTCCAGAGATGTCACAGAGCATAAGTGGAGCACAGATGCTCAAAAGCAGCAAAGCTGAAGAGCCTGGCTCAGCTTCACTAGTGTGCAATTGACTGACTGCGAAAAACAAAGCAGCAGAGCACAGGGCTTCTGGGCGCTGTGAAGGCAATTGCCAAAACCAGGCAGCTGTTCCTTCCCAAGCACAGGCAGCTGCCTATGTTCTTGCTTGTCGACAAACTCACCGCTGCCCTTCTTTTCAGCAGCTGCCACCGTCTTCGGTGCATCTCGGAGCCTCTGGCGACGAGCAAGACTTGCCAAGGTGGGAGGCATCAGGACCAAGTCAAAACCCAGGCAAGTTGTCCTGGAACGCTTTCCATTCGCTTGCCGAGAGTGAATTCAACAGGCAGGAGAGCGGCAGCCACCGTCCTCCAGCAGTCGGAAGGCTTCGCACACAAGCCCGCTTCTTTGTGGCTTCGTTCTTCGCCTCTTCCAAGCAACCGCGATCTCTGCTTCTCGGAGGCGAAGAAGCGGCTAATTCGCGCACAGCTCAGTAAAGCGGCAGCGGAGCGCTCCGGAGCGCCGCTTCAAGCCGAAAGACGCCGGGAAGCGGCACTTTCCTCCGGATAGCTCCGGAGCCGCGCTTCTGCTTCTCTAGTCATCTCTAGCTTAGCGAAAAGCTTTCCCACTCCATTTGGCAAGGGGAGAGCGTACCTGCACTGCACACTAACCGCGGTTTGCAAAGAAAGAGGATTTGCTGCACATTCCAAGGACACGGCTCTTTCCGAGGCAATCTGCAAGCTGCTGTCAGATGGAAGTGCTCTCTGCCCTCTCCTGCCCAGCTCTAGGTACTAGCGGGCACTTTCCAGCCTGGGCGAGGCAAACAACCTCCAGAGATGTCACAGAGCATAAGTGGGGCACAGATGCTCAAAAGCAGCAAAGCTGAAGAGCCTGGCTCAGCTTCACTAGTGTGCAATTGACTGACTGCGAAAAACAAAGCAGCAGAGCACCGGGCTTCTGGGCGCTGTGAAGGCAATTGCCAAAACCAGGCAGCTGTTCCTTCCCAAGCACAGGCAGCTGCCTATGTTCTTGCTTGACGACAAACTCACCGCTGCCCTTCTTTTCAGCAGCTGCCACCGTCTTCGGTGCATCTCGGAGCCTCTGGCGACGAGCAAGACTTGCCAAGGTGGGAGGCATCAGGACCAAGTCAAAACCCAGGCAAGTTGTCCTGGAACGCTTTCCATTCGCTTGCCGAGAGTGAATTCAAGAGGCAGGAGAGCGGCAGTCACTGTCCTCCGGCAGTCGGAAGGCTTCA
Organism: Anomalospiza imberbis; assembly: GCF_031753505.1. Taxonomy (NCBI): domain Eukaryota; kingdom Metazoa; phylum Chordata; class Aves; order Passeriformes; family Viduidae; genus Anomalospiza; species Anomalospiza imberbis. The sequence continues at coordinate 121,458 of NW_027099866.1, forward strand.
CACACAAGCCCGCTTCTTTGCGGCTTCGTTCTTCGCCTCTTCTAAGCAACCGCGATCTCTGCTTCTCGGAGGCGAAGAAGCGGCTAATTCGCGCACAGCTCAGTAAAGCGGCAGCGGAGCGCTCCGGAGCGCCGCTTCAAGCCGAAAGACGCCGGGAAGCGGCACTTTCCTCCGGATAGCTCCGGAGCCGCGCTTCTGCTTCTCTAGTCATCTCTAGCTTAGCGAAAAGCTTTCCCACTCCATTTGGCAAGGGGAGAGTGTACCTGCACTGCACACTAACCGCGGTTTGCAAAGAAAGAGGATTTGCTGCACATTCCAAGGACACGCCTCTTTCCGAGGCAATCTGCAACCTGCTGTCAGATGGAAGTGCTCTCTGCCCTCTCCTGCCCAGCTCTAGGTACTAGCGGGCACTTTCCAGCCTGGGCGAGGCAAACAACCTCCAGAGATGTCACAGAGCATAAGTGGAGCACAGATGCTCAAAAGCAGCAAAGCTGAAGAGCCTGGCTCAGCTTCACTAGTGTGCAATTGACTGACTGCGAAAAACAAAGCAGCAGAGCACCGGGCTTCTGGGCGCTGTGAAGGCAATTGCCAAAACCAGGCAGCTGCTCCTTCCCAAGCACAGGCAGCTGCCTATGTTCTTGCTTGTCGACAAACTCACCGCTGCCTTTCTTTTCAGCAGCTGCCACCGTCTTCGGTGCATCTCGGAGCCTCTGGCGACGAGCAAGACTTGCCAAGGTGGGACGCATCAGGACCAAGTCAAAACCCAGGCAAGTTGTCCTGGAACGCTTTCCATTCGCTTGCCGAGAGTGAATTCAAGAGGCAGGAGAGCGGCAGCCACCGTCCTCTGGCAGTCGGAAGGCTTCGCACACAAGCCCGCTTCTTTGCGGCTTCGTTCTTCGCCTCTTCCAAGCAACCGCGATCTCTGCTTCTCAGAGGCGAAGAAGCGGCTAATTCGCGCACAGCTCAGTAAAGCGGCAGCAAAGCGCTCCGGAGCGCCGCTTCAAGCCGAAAGACGCCGGGAAACGGCACTTTCCTCCGGATAGCTCCGGAGCCGCGCTTCTGCTTCTCTAGTCATCTCTAGCTTAGCGAAAAGCTTTCCCACTCCATTTGGCAAGGGGAGAGTGGACCTGCACTGCACACTAAGTGCGGTTTGCAAAGAAAGAGGATTTGCTGCACATTCCAAGGACACGGCTCTTTCCGAGGCAATCTGCAACCTGCTGTCAGATGGAAGTGCTCTCTGCCCTCTCCTGCCCAGCTCTAGGTACTAGCGGGCACTTTCCAGCCTGGGCGAGGCAAACAACCTCCAGAGATGTCACAGAGCATAAGTGGAGCACAGATGCTCAAAAGCAGCAAAGCTGAAGAGCCTGGCTCAGCTTCACTAGTGTGCAATTGACTGACTGCGAAAAACAAAGCAGCAGAGCACCGGGCTTCTGGGCGCTGTGAAGGCAATTGCCAAAACCAGGCAGCTGCTCCTTCCCAAGCACAGGCAGCTGCCTATGTTCTTGCTTGTCGACAAACTCACCGCTGCCCTTCTTTTCAGCAGCTGCCACCGTCTTCTGTGCATCTCGGAGCCTCTGGCGACGAGCAAGACTTGCCAAGGTGGGAGGCATCAGGACCAAGTCAAAACCCAGGCAAGTTGTCCTGGAACGCTTTCCATTCGCTTGCCGAGAGTGAATTCAAGAGGCAGGAGAGCGGCAGCCACTGTCCTCCAGCAGTCTGAAGGCTTCACACACAAGCCCGCTTCTTTGCGGCTTCGTTCTTCGCCTCTTCCAAGCAACCGCGATCTCTGCTTCTCGGAGGCGAAGAAGCGGCTAATTCGCGCACAGCTCAGTAAAGCGGCAGCGGAGCGCTCCGGAGCGCCGCTTCAAGCCGAAAGACGCCGGGAAGCGGCACTTTCCTCCGGATAGCTCCGGAACCGCGCTTCTGCTTCTCTAGTCATCTCTAGCTTAGCGAAAACCTTTCCCACTCCATTTGGCAAGAGGAGAGCGTACCTGCACTGCACACTAACCGCGGTTTGCAAAGAAAGAGGATTTGCTGCACATTGCAAGGACACAGCTCTTTCCGAGGCAATCTGCAACCTGCTGTCAGATGGAAGTGCTCTCTGCCCTCTCCTGCCCAGCTCTAGGTACTAGCGGGCACTTTCCAGCCTGGGCGAGGCAAACAACCTCCAGAGATGTCACAGAGCATAAGTGGGGCACAGATGCTCAAAAGCAGCAAAGCTGAAGAGCCTGGCTCAGCTTCACTAGTGTGCAATTGACTGACTGCGAAAAACAAAGCAGCAGAGCACCGGGCTTCTGGGCGCTGTGAAGGCAATTGCCAAAACCAGGCAGCTGCTCCTTCCCAAGCACAGGCAGCTGCCTATGTTCTTGCTTGACGACAAACTCACCGCTGCCCTTCTTTTCAGCAGCTGCCACCGTCTTCGGTGCATCTCGGAGCCTCTGGCGACGAGCAAGACTTGCCAAGGTGGGAGGCATCAGGACCAAGTCAAAACCCAGGCAAGTTGTCCTGGAACGCTTTCCATTCGCTTGCCGAGAGTGAATTCAAGAGGCAGGAGAGCGGCAGCCACTGTCCTCCGGCAGTCTGAAGGCTTCACACACAAGCCCGCTTCTTTGCGGCTTCGTTCTTCGCCTCTTCCAAGCAACCGCGATCTCTGCTTCTCGGAGGCGAAGAAGCGGCTAATTCGCGCACAGCTCAGTAAAGCGGCAGCGGAGCGCTCCGGAGCGCCGCTTCAAGCCGAAAGACGCCGGGAAGCGGCACTTTCCTCCGGATAGCTCCGGAGCCGCGCTTCTGCTTCTCTAGTCATCTCTAGCTTAGCGAAAAGCTTTCCCACTCCATTTGGCAAGGGGAGAGTGTACCTGCACTGCACACTAAGTGCGGTTTGCAAAGAAAGAGGATTTGCTGCACATTCCAAGGACACGGCTCTTTCCGAGGCAATCTGCAACCTGCTGTCAGATGGAAGTGCTCTCTGCCCTCTCCTGCCCAGCTCTAGGTACTAGCGGGCACTTTCCAGCCTGGCCGAGGCAAACAACCTCCAGAGATGTCACAGAGCATAAGTGGGGCACAGATGCTCAAAAGCAGCAAAGCTGAAGAGCCTGGCTCAGCTTCACTAGTGTGCAATTGACTGACTGCGAAAAACAAAGCAGCAGAGCACCGGGCTTCTGGGCGCTGTGAAGGCAATTGCCAAAACCAGGCAGCTGCTCCTTCCCAAGCACAGGCAGCTGCCCATGTTCTTGCTTGTCGACAAACTCACTGCTGCCCTTCTTTTCAGCAGCTGCCACCGTCTTCGGTGCATCTCGGAGCCTCTGGCGACGAGCAAGACTTGCCAAGGTGGGAGGCATCAGGACCAAGTCAAAACCCAGGCAAGTTGTCCTGGAACGCTTTCCATTCGCTTGCCGAGAGTGAATTCAAGAGGCAGGAGAGCGGCAGCCACTGTCCTCCGGCAGTCTGAAGGCTTCACACACAAGCCCGCTTCTTTGCGGCTTCGTTCTTCGCCTCTTCCAAGCAACCGCGATCTCTGCTTCTCGGAGGCGAAGAAGCGGCTAATTCGCGCACAGCTCAGTAAAGCGGCAGCGGAGCGCTCCGGAGCGCCGCTTCAAGCCGAAAGACGCCGGGAAGCGGCACTTTCCTCCGGATAGCTCCGGAACCGCGCTTCTGCTTCTCTAGTCATCTCTAGCTTAGCGAAAACCTTTCCCACTCCATTTGGCAAGAGGAGAGCGTACCTGCACTGCACACTAACCGCGGTTTGCAAAGAAAGAGGATTTGCTGCACATTCCAAGGACACGGCTCTTTCCGAGGCAATCTGCAAGCTGCTGTCAGATGGAAGTGCTCTCTGCCCTCTCCTGCCCAGCTCTAGGTACTAGCGGGCACTTTCCAGCCTGGGCGAGGCAAACAACCTCCAGAGATGTCACAGAGCATAAGTGGAGCACAGATGCTCAAAAGCAGCAAAGCTGAAGAGCCTGGCTCAGCTTCACTAGTGTGCAATTGACTGACTGCGAAAAACAAAGCAGCAGAGCACCGGGCTTCTGGGCGCTGTGAAGGCAATTGCCAAAACCAGGCAGCTGCTCCTTCCCAAGCACAGGCAGCTGCCTATGTTCTTGCTTGTCGACAAACTCACCGCTGCCCTTCTTTTCAGCAGCTGCCACCGTCTTCTGTGCATCTCGGAGCCTCTGGCGACGAGCAAGACTTGCCAAGGTGGGACGCATCAGGACCAAGTCAAAACCCAGGCAAGTTGTCCTGGAACGCTTTCCATTCGCTTGCCGAGAGTGAATTCAACAGGCAGGAGAGCGGCAGCCACTGTCCTCCGGCAGTCTGAAGGCTTCACACACAAGCCCGCTTCTTTGCGGCTTCGTTCTTCGCCTCTTCCAAGCAACCGCGATCTCTGCTTCTCGGAGGCGAAGAAGCGGCTAATTCGCGCACAGCTCAGTAGAGCGGCAGCGGAGCGCTCCGGAGCGCCGCTTCAAGCCGAAAGACGCCGGGAAACGGCACTTTCCTCCGGATAGCTCCGGAGCCGCGCTTCTGCTTCTCTAGTCATCTCTAGCTTAGCGAAAAGCTTTCCCACTCCATTTGGCAAGGGGAGAGTGTACCTGCACTGCACACTAACCGCGGTTTGCAAAGAAAGAGGATTTGCTGCACATTCCAAGGACACGGCTCTTTCCGAGACAATCTGCAAGCTGCTGTCAGATGGAAGTGCTCTCTGCCCTCTCCTGCCCAGCTCTAGGTACTAGCGGGCACTTTCCAGCCTGGGCGAGGCAAACAACCTCCAGAGATGTCACAGAGCATAAGTGGGGCACTGATGCTCAAAAGCAGCAAAGCTGAAGAGCCTGGCTCAGCTTCACTAGTGTGCAATTGACTGACTGCGAAAAACAAAGCAGCAGAGCACCGGGCTTCTGGGCGCTGTGAAGGCAATTGCCAAAACCAGGCAGCTGCTCCTTCCCAAGCACAGGCAGCTGCCTATGTTCTTGCTTGTCGACAAACTCACCGCTGCCCTTCTTTTCAGCAGCTGCCACCCTCTTCGGTGCATCTCGGAGCCTCTGGCGACGAGCAAGACTTGCCAAGGTGGGAGGCATCAGGACCAAGTCAAAACCCAGGCAAGTTGTCCTGGAACGCTTTCCATTCGCTTGCCGAGAGTGAATTCAACAGGCAGGAGAGCGGCAGCCACTGTCCTCTGGCAGTCGGAAGGCTTGGCACACAAGCCCGCTTCTTTGCGGCTTCGTTCTTCGCCTCTTCCAAGCAACCGCGATCTCTGCTTCTCGGAGGCGAAGAAGCGGCTAATTCGCGCACAGCTCAGTAAAGCGGCAGCGGAGCGCTCCGGAGCGCCGCTTCAAGCCGAAAGACCCCGGGAAACGGCACTTTCCTCCGGATAGCTCCGGAGCCGCGCTTCTGCTTCTCTAGTCATCGCTATCTTAGCGAAAAGCTTTCCCACTCCAGTTGGCAAGGGGAGAGCGTACCTGCACTGCACACTAACCGCGGTTTGCAAAGAAAGAGGATTTGCTGCACATTCCAAGGACACGGCTCTTTCCGAGGCAATCTGCAACCTGCTGTCAGATGGAAGTGCTCTCTGCCCTCTCCTGCCCAGCTCTAGGTACTAGCGGGCACTTTCCAGCCTGGGCGAGGCAAACAACCTCGAGAGATGTCACAGAGCATAAGTGGAGCACAGATGCTCAAAAGCAGCAAAGCTGAAGAGCCTGGCTCAGCTTCACTAGTGTGCAATTGACTGACTGCGAAAAACAAAGCAGCAGAGCACCGGGCTTCTGGGCGCTGTGAAGGCAATTGCCAAAACCAGGCAGCTGCTCCTTCCCAAGCACAGGCAGCTGCCTATGTTCTTGCTTGTCGACAAACTCACCGCTGCCTTTCTTTTCAGCAGCTGCCACCCTCTTCGGTGCATCTCGGAGCCTCTGGCGACGAGCAAGACTTGCCAAGGTGGGAGGCATCAGGACCAAGTCAAAACCCAGGCAAGTTGTCCTGGAACGCTTTCCATTCGCTTGCCGAGAGTGAATTCAACAGGCAGGAGAGCGGCAGCCACTGTCCTCCGGCAGTCTGAAGGCTTCACACACAAGCCCGCTTCTTTGCGGCTTCGTTCTTCGCCTCTTCCAAGCAACCGCGATCTCTGCTTCTCGGAGGCGAAGAAGCGGCTAATTCGCGCACAGCTCAGTAAAGCGGCCAGCGGAGCGCTCCGGAGCGCCGCTTCAAGCCGAAAGACGCCGGGAAACGGCACTTTCCTCCGGATAGCTCCGGAGCCGCGCTTCTGCTTCTCTAGTCATCTCTAGCTTAGCGAAAAGCTTTCCCACTCCATTTGGCAAGGGGGAGAGTGTACCTGCACTGCACACTAACCGCGGTTTGCAAAGAAAGAGGATTTGCTGCACATTCCAAGGACACGGCTCTTTCCGAGGCAATCTGCAACCTGCTGTCAGATGGAAGTGCTCTCTGCCCTCTCCTGCCCAGCTCTAGGTACTAGCGGGCACTTTCCAGCCTGGGCGAGGCAAACAACCTCCAGAGATGTCACAGAGCATAAGTGGGGCACAGATGCTCAAAAGCAGCAAAGCTGAAGAGCCTGGCTCAGCTTCACTAGTGTGCAATTGACTGACTGCGAAAAACAAAGCAGCAGAGCACCGGGCTTCTGGGCGCTGTGAAGGCAATTACCAAAACCAGGCAGCTGTTCCTTCCCAAGCACAGGCAGCTGCCTATGTTCTTGCTTGACGACAAACTCACCGCTGCCCTTCTTTTCAGCAGCTGCCACCCTCTTCGGTGCATCTCGGAGCCTCTGGCGACGAGCAAGACTTGCCAAGGTGGGAGGCATCAGGACCAAGTCAAAACCCAGGCAAGTTGTCCTGGAACGCTTTCCATTCGCTTGCCGAGAGTGAATTCAACAGGCAGGAGAGGCGGCAGCCACTGTCCTCCGGCAGTCGGAAGGCTTCGCACACAAGCCCGCTTCTTTGCGGCTTCGTTCTTCGCCTCTTCCAAGCAACCGCGATCTCTGCTTCTTGGAGGCGAAGAAGCGGCTAATTCGCGCACAGCTCAGTAAAGCGGCAGCGGAGCGCTCCGGAGCGCCGCTTCAAGCCGAAAGACGCCGGGAAGCGGCACTTTCCTCCGGATAGCTCCGGAGCCGCGCTTCTGCTTCTCTAGTCATCTCTAGCTTAGCGAAAACCTTTCCACTCCATTTGGCAAGGGGAGAGTGTACCTGCACTGCACACTAACCGCGGTTTGCAAAGAAAGAGGATTTGCTGCACATTCCAAGGACACGCCTCTTTCCGAGGCAATCTGCAACCTGCTGTCAGATGGAAGTGCTCTCTGCCCTCTCCTGCCCAGCTCTAGGTACTAGCGGGGCACTTTCCAGCCTGGGCGAGGCAAACAACCTCCAGAGATGTCACAGAGCATAAGTGGGGCACAGATGCTCAAAAGCAGCAAAGCTGAAGAGCCTGGCTCAGCTTCACTAGTGTGCAATTGACTGACTGCGAAAAACAAAGCAGCAGAGCACCGGGCTTCTGGGCGCTGTGAAGGCAATTGCCAAAACCAGGCAGCTGCTCCTTCCCAAGCACAGGCAGCTGCCTATGTTCTTGCTTGTCGACAAACTCACCGCTGCCCTTCTTTTCAGCAGCTGCCACCGTCTTCTGTGCATCTCGGAGCCTCTGGCGACGAGCAAGACTTGCCAAGGTGGGACGCATCAGGACCAAGTCAAAACCCAGGGCAAGTTGTCCTGGAACGCTTTCCATTCGCTTGCCGAGAGTGAATTCAACAGGCAGGAGAGCGGCAGCCACTGTCCTCCGGCAGTCTGAAGGCTTCACACACAAGCCCGCTTCTTTGCGGCTTCGTTCTTCGCCTCTTCCAAGCAACCGCGATCTCTGCTTCTCGGAGGCGAAGAAGCGGCTAATTCGCGCACAGCTCAGTAGAGCGGCAGCGGAGCGCTCCGGAGCGCCGCTTCAAGCCGAAAGACGCCGGGAAACGGCACTTTCCTCCGGATAGCTCCGGAGCCGCGCTTCTGCTTCTCTAGTCATCTCTAGCTTAGCGAAAAGCTTTCCCACTCCATTTGGCAAGGGGAGAGTGTACCTGCACTGCACACTAACCGCGGTTTGCAAAGAAAGAGGATTTGCTGCACATTCCAAGGACACGGCTCTTTCCGAGACAATCTGCAAGCTGCTGTCAGATGGAAGTGCTCTCTGCCCTCTCCTGCCCAGCTCTAGGTACTAGCGGGCACTTTCCAGCCTGGGCGAGGCAAACAACCTCCAGAGATGTCACAGAGCATAAGTGGGGCACTGATGCTCAAAAGCAGCAAAAGCTGAAGAGCCTGGCTCAGCTTCACTAGTGTGCAATTGACTGACTGCGAAAAACAAAGCAGCAGAGCACCGGGCTTCTGGGCGCCTGTGAAGGCAATTGCCAAAACCAGGCAGCTGCTCCTTCCCAAGCACAGGCAGCTGCCTATGTTCTTGCTTGTCGACAAACTCACCGCTGCCCTTCTTTTCAGCAGCTGCCACCCTCTTCGGTGCATCTCGGAGCCTCTGGCGACGAGCAAGACTTGCCAAGGTGGGAGGCATCAGGACCAAGTCAAAACCCAGGCAAGTTGTCCTGGAACGCTTTCCATTCGCTTGCCGAGAGTGAATTCAACAGGCAGGAGAGCGGACAGCCACTGTCCTCTGGCAGTCGGAAGGCTTGGCACACAAGCCCGCTTCTTTGCGGCTTCGTTCTTCGCCTCTTCCAAGCAACCGCGATCTCTGCTTCTCGGAGGCGAAGAAGCGGCTAATTCGCGCACAGCTCAGTAAAGCGGCAGCGGAGCGCTCCGGAGCGCCGCTTCAAGCCGAAAGACCCCCGGGAAACGGCACTTTCCTCCGGATAGCTCCGGAGCCGCGCTTCTGCTTCTCTAGTCATCGCTATCTTAGCGAAAAGCTTTCCCACTCCAGTTGGCAAGGGGGAGAGCGTACCTGCACTGCACACTAACCGCGGTTTGCAAAGAAAGAGGATTTGCTGCACATTCCAAGGACACGGCTCTTTCCGAGGCAATCTGCAACCTGCTGTCAGATGGAAGTGCTCTCTGCCCTCTCCTGCCCAGCTCTAGGTACTAGCGGGCACTTTCCAGCCTGGGCGAGGCAAACAACCTCGAGAGATGTCACAGAGCATAAGTGGAGCACAGATGCTCAAAAGCAGCAAAGCTGAAGAGCCTGGCTCAGCTTCACTAGTGTGCAATTGACTGACTGCGAAAAACAAAGCAGCAGAGCACCGGGCTTCTGGGCGCTGTGAAGGCAATTGCCAAAACCAGGCAGCTGCTCCTTCCCAAGCACAGGCAGCTGCCTATGTTCTTGCTTGTCGACAAACTCACCGCTGCCTTTCTTTTCAGCAGCTGCCACCCTCTTCGGTGCATCTCGGAGCCTCTGGCGACGAGCAAGACTTGCCAAGGTGGGAGGCATCAGGACCAAGTCAAAACCCAGGCAAGTTGTCCTGGAACGCTTTCCATTCGCTTGCCGAGAGTGAATTCAACAGGCAGGAGAGCGGCAGCCACTGTCCTCCGGCAGTCTGAAGGCTTCACACACAAGCCCGCTTCTTTGCGGCTTCGTTCTTCGCCTCTTCCAAGCAACCGCGATCTCTGCTTCTCGGAGGCGAAGAAGCGGCTAATTCGCGCACAGCTCAGTAAAGCGGCAGCGGAGCGCTCCGGAGCGCCGCTTCAAGCCGAAAGACGCCGGGAAACGGCACTTTCCTCCGGATAGCTCCGGAGCCGCGCTTCTGCTTCTCTAGTCATCTCTAGCTTAGCGAAAAGCTTTCCCACTCCATTTGGCAAGGGGAGAGTGTACCTGCACTGCACACTAACCGCGGTTTGCAAAGAAAGAGGATTTGCTGCACATTCCAAGGACACGGCTCTTTCCGAGGCAATCTGCAACCTGCTGTCAGATGGAAGTGCTCTCTGCCCTCTCCTGCCCAGCTCTAGGTACTAGCGGGCACTTTCCAGCCTGGGCGAGGCAAACAACCTCCAGAGATGTCACAGAGCATAAGTGGGGCACAGATGCTCAAAAGCAGCAAAGCTGAAGAGCCTGGCTCAGCTTCACTAGTGTGCAATTGACTGACTGCGAAAAACAAAGCAGCAGAGCACCGGGCTTCTGGGCGCTGTGAAGGCAATTACCAAAACCAGGCAGCTGTTCCTTCCCAAGCACAGGCAGCTGCCTATGTTCTTGCTTGACGACAAACTCACCGCTGCCCTTCTTTTCAGCAGCTGCCACCCTCTTCGGTGCATCTCGGAGCCTCTGGCGACGAGCAAGACTTGCCAAGGTGGGAGGCATCAGGACCAAGTCAAAACCCAGGCAAGTTGTCCTGGAACGCTTTCCATTCGCTTGCCGAGAGTGAATTCAACAGGCAGGAGAGCGGCAGCCACTGTCCTCCGGCAGTCGGAAGGCTTCGCACACAAGCCCGCTTCTTTGCGGTCTTCGTTCTTCGCCTCTTCCAAGCAACCGCGATCTCTGCTTCTTGGAGGCGAAGAAGCGGCTAATTCGCGCACAGCTCAGTAAAGCGGCAGCGGAGCGCTCCGGAGCGCCGCTTCAAGCCGAAAGACGCCGGGAAGCGGCACTTTCCTCCGGATAGCTCCGGAGCCGCGCTTCTGCTTCTCTAGTCATCTCTAGCTTAGCGAAAACCTTTCCCACTCCATTTGGCAAGGGGAGAGTGTACCTGCACTGCACACTAACCGCGGTTTGCAAAGAAAGAGGATTTGCTGCACATTCCAAGGACACGCCTCTTTCCGAGGCAATCTGCAACCTGCTGTCAGATGGAAGTGCTCTCTGCCCTCTCCTGCCCAGCTCTAGGTACTAGCGGGCACTTTCCAGCCTGGGCGAGGCAAACAACCTCCAGAGATGTCACAGAGCATAAGTGGGGCACAGATGCTCAAAAGCAGCAAAGCTGAAGAGCCTGGCTCAGCTTCACTAGTGTGCAATTGACTGACTGCGAAAAACAAAGCAGCAGAGCACCGGGCTTCTGGGCGCTGTGAAGGCAATTGCCAAAACCAGGCAGCTGCTCCTTCCCAAGCACAGGCAGCTGCCTATGTTCTTGCTTGTCGACAAACTCACCGCTGCCCTTCTTTTCAGCAGCTGCCACCGTCTTCTGTGCATCTCGGAGCCTCTGGCGACGAGCAAGACTTGCCAAGGTGGGAGGCATCAGGACCAAGTCAAAACCCAGGCAAGTTGTCCTGGAACGCTTTCCATTCGCTTGCCGAGAGTGAATTCAAGAGGCAGGAGAGCGGCAGCCACTGTCCTCCGGCAGTCTGAAGGCTTCACACACAAGCCCGCTTCTTTGCGGCTTCGTTCTTCGCCTCTTCCAAGCAACCGCGATCTCTGCTTCTCGGAGGCGAAGAAGCGGCTAATTCGCGCACAGCTCAGTAAAGCGGCAGCGGAGCGCTCCGGAGCGCCGCTTCAAGCCGAAAGACGCCGGGAAGCGGCACTTTCCTCCGGATAGCTCCGGAGCCGCGCTTCTGCTTCTCTAGTCATCTCTAGCTTAGCGAAAAGCTTTCCCACTCCATTTGGCAAGGGGAGAGTGTACCTGCACTGCACACTAACCGCGGTTTGCAAAGAAAGAGGATTTGCTGCACATTCCAAGGACACGGCTCTTTCCGAGGCAATCTGCAACCTGCTGTCAGATGGAAGTGCTCTCTGCCCTCTCCTGCCCAGCTCTAGGTACTAGCGGGCACTTTCCAGCCTGGGCGAGGCAAACAACCTCCAGAGATGTCACAGAGCATAAGTGGGGCACAGATGCTCAAAAGCAGCAAAGCTGAAGAGCCTGGCTCAGCTTCACTAGTGTGCAATTGACTGACTGCGAAAAACAAAGCAGCAGAGCACCGGGCTTCTGGGCGCTGTGAAGGCAATTGCCAAAACCAGGCAGCTGCTCCTTCCCAAGCACAGGCAGCTGCCTATGTTCTTGCTTGTCGACAAACTCACCGCTGCCCTTCTTTTCAGCAGCTGCCACCGTCTTCGGTGCATCTCGGAGCCTCTGGCGACGAGCAAGACTTGCCAAGGTGGGAGGCATCAGGACCAAGTCAAAACCCAGGCAAGTTGTCCTGGAACGCTTTCCATTCGCTTGCCGAGAGTGAATTCAAGAGGCAGGAGAGCGGCAGCCACTGTCCTCCAGCAGTCTGAAGGCTTCACACACAAGCCCGCTTCTTTGCGGCTTCGTTCTTCGCCTCTTCCAAGCAACCGCGATCTCTGCTTCTCGGAGGCGAAGAAGCGGCTAATTCGCGCACAGCTCAGTAAAGCGGCAGCGGAGCGCTCCGGAGCGCCGCTTCAAGCCGAAAGACGCCGGGAAGCGGCACTTTCCTCCGGATAGCTCCGGAACCGCGCTTCTGCTTCTCTAGTCATCTCTAGCTTAGCGAAAACCTTTCCCACTCCATTTGGCAAGAGGAGAGCGTACCTGCACTGCACACTAACCGCGGTTTGCAAAGAAAGAGGATTTGCTGCACATTGCAAGGACACGGCTCTTTCCGAGGCAATCTGCAACCTGCTGTCAGATGGAAGTGCTCTCTGCCCTCTCCTGCCCAGCTCTAGGTACTAGCGGGCACTTTCCAGCCTGGGCGAGGCAAACAACCTCCAGAGATGTCACAGAGCATAAGTGGGGCACAGATGCTCAAAAGCAGCAAAGCTGAAGAGCCTGGCTCAGCTTCACTAGTGTGCAATTGACTGACTGCGAAAAACAAAGCAGCAGAGCACCGGGCTTCTGGGCGCTGTGAAGGCAATTGCCAAAAACCAGGCAGCTGTTCCTTCCCAAGCACAGGCAGCTGCCTATGTTCTTGCTTGACGACAAACTCACCGCTGCCCTTCTTTTCAGCAGCTGCCACCGTCTTCGGTGCATCTCGGAGCCTCTGGCGACGAGCAAGACTTGCCAAGGTGGGAGGCATCAGGACCAAGTCAAAACCCAGGCAAGTTGTCCTGGAACGCTTTCCATTCGCTTGCCGAGAGTGAATTCAAGAGGCAGGAGAGCGGCAGCCACTGTCCTCCGGCAGTCTGAAGGCTTCACACACAAGCCCGCTTCTTTGCGGCTTCGTTCTTCGCCTCTTCCAAGCAACCGCGATCTCTGCTTCTCGGAGGCGAAGAAGCGGCTAATTCGCGCACAGCTCAGTAAAGCGGCAGCGGAGCGCTCCGGAGCGCCGCTTCAAGCCGAAAGACGCCGGGAAGCGGCACTTTCCTCCGGATAGCTCCGGAGCCGCGCTTCTGCTTCTCTAGTCATCTCTAGCTTAGCGAAAAGCTTTCCCACTCCATTTGGCAAGGGGAGAGTGTACCTGCACTGCACACTAACCGCGGTTTGCAAAGAAGAGGATTTGCTGCACATTCCAAGGACACGGCTCTTTCCGAGGCAATCTGCAACCTGCTGTCAGATGGAAGTGCTCTCTGCCCTCTCCTGCCCAGCTCTAGGTACTAGCGGGCACTTTCCAGCCTGGCCGAGGCAAACAACCTCCAGAGATGTCACAGAGCATAAGTGGGGCACAGATGCTCAAAAGCAGCAAAGCTGAAGAGCCTGGCTCAGCTTCACTAGTGTGCAATTGACTGACTGCGAAAAACAAAGCAGCAGAGCACCGGGCTTCTGGGCGCTGTGAAGGCAATTGCCAAAACCAGGCAGCTGCTCCTTCCCAAGCACAGGCAGCTGCCCATGTTCTTGCTTGTCGACAAACTCACTGCTGCCCTTCTTTTCAGCAGCTGCCACCGTCTTCGGTGCATCTCGGAGCCTCTGGCGACGAGCAAGACTTGCCAAGGTGGGAGGCATCAGGACCAAGTCAAAACCCAGGCAAGTTGTCCTGGAACGCTTTCCATTCGCTTGCCGAGAGTGAATTCAAGAGGCAGGAGAGCGGCAGCCACTGTCCTCCGGCAGTCTGAAGGCTTCACACACAAGCCCGCTTCTTTGCGGCTTCGTTCTTCGCCTCTTCCAAGCAACCGCGATCTCTGCTTCTCGGAGGCGAAGAAGCGGCTAATTCGCGCACAGCTCAGTAAAGCGGCAGCGGAGCGCTCCGGAGCGCCGCTTCAAGCCGAAAGACGCCGGGAAGCGGCACTTTCCTCCGGATAGCTCCGGAACCGCGCTTCTGCTTCTCTAGTCATCTCTAGCTTAGCGAAAACCTTTCCCACTCCATTTGGCAAGAGGAGAGCGTACCTGCACTGCACACTAACCGCGGTTTGCAAAGAAAGAGGATTTGCTGCACATTCCAAGGACACGGCTCTTTCCGAGGCAATCTGCAAGCTGCAGTCAGATGGAAGTGCTCTCTGCCCTCTCCTGCCCAGCTCTAGGTACTAGCGGGCACTTTCCAGCCTGGGCGAGGCAAACAACCTCCAGAGATGTCACAGAGCATAAGTGGGGCACAGATGCTCAAAAGCAGCAAAGCTGAAGAGCCTGGCTCAGCTTCACTAGTGTGCAATTGACTGACTGCGAAAAACAAAGCAGCAGAGCACCGGGCTTCTGGGCGCTGTGAAGGCAATTGCCAAAACCAGGCAGCTGCTCCTTCCCAAGCACAGGCAGCTGCCTATGTTCTTGCTTGTCGACAAACTCACCGCTGCCCTTCTTTCAGCAGCTGCCACCGTCTTCTGTGCATCTCGGAGCCTCTGGCGACGAGCAAGACTTGCCAAGGTGGGAGGCATCAGGACCAAGTCAAAACCCAGGCAAGTTGTCCTGGAACGCTTTCCATTCGCTTGCCGAGAGTGAATTCAACAGGCAGGAGAGCGGCAGCCACTGTCCTCCGGCAGTCTGAAGGCTTCACACACAAGCCCGCTTCTTTGCGGCTTCGTTCTTCGCCTCTTCCAAGCAACCGCGATCTCTGCTTCTCGGAGGCGAAGAAGCGGCTAATTCGCGCACAGCTCAGTAAAGCGGCAGCGGAGCGCTCCGGAGCGCCGCTTCAAGCCGAAAGACGCCGGGAAGCGGCACTTTCCTCCGGATAGCTCCGGAGCCGCGCTTCTGCTTCTCTAGTCATCTCTAGCTTAGCGAAAAGCTTTCCCACTCCATTTGGCAAGGGGAGAGTGGACCTGCACTGCACACTAACCGCGGTTTGCAAAGAAAGAGGATTTGCTGCACATTCCAAGGACACGGCTCTTTCCGAGACAATCTGCAAGCTGCTGTCAGATGGAAGTGCTCTCTGCCCTCTCCTGCCCAGCTCTAGGTACTAGCGGGCACTTTCCAGCCTGGGCGAGGCAAACAACCTCCAGAGATGTCACAGAGCATAAGTGGGGCACTGATGCTCAAAAGCAGCAAAGCTGAAGAGCCTGGCTCAGCTTCACTAGTGTGCAATTGACTGACTGCGAAAAACAAAGCAGCAGAGCACCGGGCTTCTGGGCGCTGTGAAGGCAATTGCCAAAACCAGGCAGCTGCTCCTTCCCAAGCACAGGCAGCTGCCTATGTTCTTGCTTGTCGACAAACTCACCGCTGCCCTTCTTTTCAGCAGCTGCCACCCTCTTCGGTGCATCTCGGAGCCTCTGGCGACGAGCAAGACTTGCCAAGGTGGGAGGCATCAGGACCAAGTCAAAACCCAGGCAAGTTGTCCTGGAACGCTTTCCATTCGCTTGCCGAGAGTGAATTCAACAGGCAGGAGAGCGGCAGCCACTGTCCTCTGGCAGTCGGAAGGCTTGGCACACAAGCCCGCTTCTTTGCGGCTTCGTTCTTCGCCTCTTCCAAGCAACCGCGATCTCTGCTTCTCGGAGGCGAAGAAGCGGCTAATTCGCGCACAGCTCAGTAAAGCGGCAGCGGAGCGCTCCGGAGCGCCGCTTCAAGCCGAAAGACCCCGGGAAACGGCACTTTCCTCCGGATAGCTCCGGAGCCGCGCTTCTGCTTCTCTAGTCATCGCTATCTTAGCGAAAAGCTTTCCCACTCCAGTTGGCAAGGGGAGAGCGTACCTGCACTGCACACTAACCGCGGTTTGCAAAGAAAGAGGATTTGCTGCACATTCCAAGGACACGGCTCTTTCCGAGGCAATCTGCAACCTGCTGTCAGATGGAAGTGCTCTCTGCCCTCTCCTGCCCAGCTCTAGGTACTAGCGGGCACTTTCCAGCCTGGGCGAGGCAAACAACCTCGAGAGATGTCACAGAGCATAAGTGGAGCACAGATGCTCAAAAGCAGCAAAGCTGAAGAGCCTGGCTCAGCTTCACTAGTGTGCAATTGACTGATTGCGAAAAACAAAGCAGCAGAGCACCGGGCTTCTGGGCGCTGTGAAGGCAATTACCAAAACCAGGCAGCTGTTCCTTCCCAAGCACAGGCAGCTGCCTATGTTCTTGCTTGACGACAAACTCACCGCTGCCCTTCTTTTCAGCAGCTGCCACCCTCTTC